>NC_087475.1:49859784-50163284 GCF_036417665.1 Passer domesticus | reverse complement strand
TAAAGAGGATAGTTAGACTGATGCCACCTTGCTGATAATTAGCAGCTCTAAAAAGCTTCCAAAAAGTTTTCCAACACAGACAGAATTTAATTGTAACTCTTATCAGTTATGAGATTCTAAAATCTTGCAGTCAAATCAACAGAGAACTACCATCCAGCTTCAGCAACTTTGAGAAGGAACCTCCTTAATCCAAGCACAGTGAATGGCTTAGAAAATAGGATTTCCATTCTGAAGATACTGAAAAACCTTTCAAAGGGTATTCGCAGAGGAAAATCTGGGTCATTTAGAGCATCTCACTGAAATAGGTGCAGAATTAAGGGAAACAAAAACAACCTCCTAACTAAATTCCTTTCCCAGAAACAGATACAGAGCCTTTTTTTCTTTTCCCAGCTATTTCTGGGAAATAGCTGATTCACTTTTCTTCAATTTTTCTTCCAAAAAATTGTCTGAAGCAGAACTACGGAAAATTTAAGCCCAGATAAACAAAGTAATAAGTAACTATAAGTGTAGATTTCAGCGACTGAAAGAAGTCAATCTCAACCAGAAAATCCATACAGTAGGTCTTCATACAGTTACATGAAAACAATGCTGTTATTTTACCTCACAGGTAAGTTTTACTTTTCAACTGAAGTTCTGAGTGTTCAAGATTTAAAAATTAAACTTTAAAGTTAATAATGTTAGAAAATGACCCATAATTATTGTTTACCTCTTAAATTTCTAGTAAAAGCAACTTTTTAAAAAACTTATTTCAAAACTGGATTTCTGTTTAGCAGAATCAGAACTCAGTTGCTACTGCTTTTAACCCTAGACTCTATCCAGAAAACTGTATGGGTTTTTTTTTCTTGAGACCAATTTACATTTAACAGCTCAATCTGATACTAACTGTAACAAAAGTAATAAAAATGTACTTTTTATTATTGGAAATATTTGAATATCATCCACATTTAAAGGATAGAAACTCACTGCTGCCATGTCTTTAATGAGCTTAATGATGATCTCTGAAATCTGTGTAGGTGTTGACCCCTTCATCCACCAATGACTTTCACCTCGCCGAATATAGCTGCAAAGGATAAATGGTAACAGATGAAATAAACTCAAATAGTTAATATTTGTCAAAATCCAGCACAAAGAAATAGTGTACATACTCAGCATACAGTAGGTTGTAGTAGTTTGTTACATATTTTTAAACTAACCTGGAATTGAAGATCATTGGAAGTGTGACTGTAGTGACTCCTTTGCCCGCAGTAGTGCCAGCTGTCCCTGTGATAGTAGTTCCTTTGGCTTTTAGCTGTACAGTGAGAGCTTTGGCAATGCATCCCAAAAACATGTCCAAGATACCTAGTTTGTTCCAATCTCCTTTTTCTGTTGAGTGAATTATATCACTTATATCTGCTGGTGGAAGAGACTTCACCCCTATAATACTTGCCAGGCGACTGGGGGTTACCTCGGGCAAAACACGCCTCAGTAATGATGTTACCTGGAGAAAAAAAAAAACAGAATACCACAGTTCTTACCAAGACAGCTGGAGTTTTCAAGAAAAATCACGTTAAGTCCTTCTTCACAATTTATTTCAATTAGAAGGACTCAGTCTAATTGCTGTACTTAATTACTCCTGTAAGAAATTCTGCAGTATTTCTATATAATGATGAAGTGTTTATTAATGTAAGCAGCAAGACAAGGCCAAAGAGTCTAACACTGATCTCACCCAAACAACACTTAGTCTCCATATAATAACAAAATTACGTTTGGTACTGGACTTAGAGCAAGAGTGATACAGATGTTTGTAGAACTTTGATTTGCTTGCATGGTACCCACTTCATATGTATTACTGAGATGTCAGAAACCGTGGTAGACTACTGTGGTAGTCCAACTTATTTGCTGGACTTCTGGAAACAAGGTACTTGCCTGAGGTACTAAGAATTATAATACTCTTTTCCAATGCCTTTGTTTTTCCTTTTGATAGTCTAACTGGAATTTTTTTGCTGTGTCAGTAGCTCTGGACCCAACGAGAGTTGTCTTGAAATGATATAACCTTATCAATTGGTGAAGCTAGGGTTGAAATTGCATCTATTATGCAAAGTTTGGTCCAAATCAGCATGAAAGCTGATGAAATCTTAAGTACTTAACATTTCATATGTAATTTTGCAAGCCCTCAATGTTCTCTTGAAAAGCTATTGCCTATCTGCAATGTATCACAACTACTAAGTATCTGCCTGCAAGCAAGTTGAGCTCAAAAATGGTAAAAGGAAGAATAAAGAGTATGAAACATAAAAACTGCTGCAACAGAAACTTGAAATCCACCTGAACAAGGCACGGCACCTAGCAACAAAACAGTGCATTAACTGTACTAATACAAATATTTTATGTTTATATATTATTAACATATTAATTATTTATGTATTATATGCACATAACTATATATACCCTCAGATAACGCTCAAATTCAGAAAGAAACAGATATTAAATTTCACCTTGAGGATACCAAGTGTACCAAGAAAGGAGCTGTCTAGTTCCACACTACTACACTTAGAGCCTGAGTGTAAAGACACAGAAGCTAAGGACTCATGCCAGGTCCATAACAGACTCTGGCAATTAAAAACTTCTCATCTTACCCACACAGGCTCCATAAGCATTATATACACATAACAGGAAATACTGAAAAACCACTGTGCTGGTTCATCTGACAGACATTTCTACCACGCTCTAAAAAACAAACACCCTAAAACCTGGCACTTCAATTCCCAAAAGAAATTCCGTATTTTTTCCAATCACATGATTTTAGTATTCCCAAGATGCTTTTCCAGCAATACCAAGTGCGGTCAGCACTGACCTGCCTCTGCACCCTGGGAGAAGCCGTGTGTAGCAGGGAGAAGAGGTCCTGGAGCAGAGTGAGCTGCTGGGCCAGGTACTGGCGGCCCACGTTGGAGCCGCTGAGCGCCAGCACCATGGAGAGCAGCTCGAAGCAGTAGGCGTCCGAGGAGGCGTCCTCGTCGCTGGGCTGCGAGTTGGCGTTCTCCTTGCTGGAGATGGCGTGCTCCCACTCCTCGCGCACGCGCGTCGCCTCCATCCGGATGGCCTGCACGATGTGGGCACACACCTGCCAGACGCACAGCAGCTCTTAAAAACTTTCAGCAAGTGCAAAATGTTTAGGTAACTTCACAAGTATGGCTAAAATAGGAAACCTGTGGAATTTGGCCTGCACTTAAAATTACTTTTTAGCATAAATTCAAATGAAGAATAAAATGCTGAATTTGCTCATCTATGTTCTGGAAAATTTGACTGAAATTACTTTAAATTTTATTTCAGATTATTTAAATTTACTTTTTACATAGAATTTAGGCCAAAAAAACCACTCCACATAAAACCCCTAAGAAATACATTTACTCAACACACACAAATAAAAAGCACTTATTAAAAATAGTCTCTTGTTCAGTTTACTGATCCGAAAACTTAAAAAAAGTTTTGGAAACAATAGCATGATAAAAAGCATTTTTAGGGGACTATAATATTTGCCAAGATGAGTGACAAAAGTAGATTCTGCTTAATTTACTAAACTAAAAAATTTCAAAATTAATTAACAGCTCTATTATTGTGAAAATCTTCATAGCAATATTCACCGCAATTGAGCTTATTTATTACAAGATACCAATATTTAATCCTCAAATAATTTCAAAAGAACAAACCTGTTTCTGCAAATTCGTCAGTTTGCTCCGGCTGAATATGATCCCTACCATGTGCTCCTTCAGGTCTGCATCTGATGTTGCCTTCATAAAAAGCATGTTTAATATTAGATCAAAAGTTTCAAGAACACTTCCTAATTACTGTAGCAATTACCATGGAATGTGTCAATAAACTGTGTTTTATAAGTTAGTAGCTTTTTTTACAGAAAGATATATAACCAAGATCAATTTAGCTAAGCTTAATATATACCTCTTCAATGTATTAACTTTCCCTTTGTAAGAGGAATTGAAGCATCAAATGAAATAATAGGCAAAACAAGTGAAGCGCAGTTTCTTCATACTTTTTTCTACACATTAACAGTGTCTCTTGAAGTAAAAGATAATGGCCAGAACCTTCAGGCTGACCATTACTACAGCTGTTAAGTACTCCTCTAATTGTAGGCATCATTTGCATCACCATTACTATGGTGTTTCCATTAAATGCATATGCCTCAGTTATAATTTACTTTAAAATAAGACACTATGGTTTAGTATTAAAAATACACTATGATATTTTAAAAATAAGCAATTGCAACCTTTTACTTCTGTTCTGATCTAAAAATTATGCAGCACAAGAAATGGAACAAATACTGAATATCATCCTGGATCATTTTTGTCAGCAAAGTATTATGGATAGAATACAAATAAATACATTGTGTACTTTTTCTTCTCCTTCTGGGGATGATAACAGTGCTTTTTCTTCTTGTTCTGGGGTTGGCTCAGCATCTCCGGAGATAAGTTTCCCAAATACCTGGAAGAAAGACAATGATAATTAGTGTCTCTCAAAGACAAACTAGTGCAGATGTGACATTTTCCATTAAAACATAAACCGCTTCACAGTAACTTTCACTGAGTAACACATCATTAAAATCTCACCTGGGATGTTATAAGTCGGAATACTCGCAGTGTCTCAGATTCACAGTTTCTTTGTTGAGCAACACTTGCAGAAATCTGGCCTGCTATCTTAATGCTTTCACCATCCTTCCATCCAAGAATTTTCACTTGTCGAACTCTTAATGTGTTCTCTGGACCCTTCAATTCAATTTTGATGATGTGATTATCACCTCCAGGAAGCTCACTTGTTACCCAGCCAATATGTCTTGAATCCAAGTCTACCTATTAAAGAGGAATATAAAGTTGGAAACTAACATTACATCAAACAACAAGTCACCTATCATTATATATATATCACTGTAAGAAATCCTGTGCTTGTAATGAAAATCTCAACCTGAGCAGTAAGACTTATGTTTAATGATAAATAACCTCCTGAGTTCAGATTAAAAAGTGACATATAGCCATTTCAGTTTTATCTGTAGAGCTGATTAGAAATAGTGGCCTACCTATCTCTTTTATCCTCAAAGCAATAGCTCATATATTAAAAAAAAACCCAAAAAACAACAACAACTCTTAAAACTAATACTTGGTCACTACTTTTATGAAAAAAGAAAAACGCCTCTACAATTTAACTGAAAATATAATACACAATTATAATTTCACACATTACTTCATCTCTATTCACACAAACCCCTGCTGAAGAAATTGTTACTCTGTGGAAGTCAGTGTTTGCTACCCTTACACCAAGACATGCAGGACTTAACTGTAAAAAAGGGGAGATGAACTGTATCAAATTAAGTGTATTTTATTTTAAAATAAGTACTGTTTAAAAAAAAAACAACATAAATAATGCTATATAAAATAATATATTTCATATGAAACTGCAGCGTCACTACTGGAAACTAAGCACTGATAGGGTGCAGTGCCTCACATCATTACTCAGAGAAACCCAAGCCCTGAGCCAAGTGAGCCCTCTCTCCATGGGCTCATTTATAATCAAGCTAATATTTGTTCTTTCCACTTCTACATTAATTCTCAGTGTCTGCATTTAACTGTGCTGCAGCAGACAAGGCTAACTTTTTTTTTAATACCATGAGACAGGATACAGTATGTGGGTGTGCTGGAAGGTAAAAAGCTGTTGGAAAAGTGTCAGAGCAAAGAGGAAGCAAAGCTGAATCAGTCCCTTGCCTGTGTTCTGGGAGTTTTTTGGGAAACCTTCTCCAGCTGAAAGGATAAGTCACCATATAGTAATTAAAACTAAATTAATCTAAGGAACATTTTAGATAACCCTGTTCTGTTTCAGTAGACTAAAAGCTTGATCAATAGCCATTTGAACATACAAATCAATAGCCAATAGATAACTGAATTCTGTCATTAATAATGACAGAATTCAGTTATGTATTCAGTATTTTCCAAGGTTTATTAATAATGTCTGATACTTGCAAAGTAATTTATCACCATAAGAAATGGAAACTATTTACTCAGAAAAATCTCTGGTATGTGCACAAAAAATAACAGCAATTACTGTACATCAACTGTTAAAATGTTTACCTGCTTTATTCTGCAGAGATCTTCTACTGCCTTGCCAGTTAGGAAGGTCATGGAGGTCACTTTGTTCTGCAACAAGCAAGCAAAATAAGAAAGAAACACTTCAACTGAGACAGTTCTGACTACTACTTCTGTATTAAGAGAGTACATACATAAAAGAGAAAAATTGCTTCATTACAAAAAAACCCCCATGATCAAAAGCCAAGACAAAGAATTCCTAAACACAGCTCTCTAACACAGTCTGCTCTTCATAATAAAAGCTGTAGTTGAAATACAGATATACATGTAAAATTACTGTACAGATCAATAAAAAAGAACCAGAAAGTCTGTCTAGTTCTAGAAAGTCTCTCTAGAAAGTAGAAAGTCTAGAAAATTTGGATTTCATGACAGGTCCTTATTTCAATGCTTCTGAAGAAACCATGAGCATGGAAAGTAACATACAAGAATTAAATTATTGGAAATGTGTCTGAAATAGAACATGCCACTAAGAATTAAGTTTCCCAGTTTCAGTTTTATGTAACTGCAAATTCAGACAGATTAGTCTGATCATAACAGTTCCTGCTTTCTAAATCACAGGACTTGGAAACTTCACTTTGAAATCTGAACTTCAGCATTAGAATTACCAACTCACAAAGAAAACAGCACTTCTTCATTGATAAACACATACAGCTTGGATTATGCACCTTCAATGACAGACAGTTTTATTTTCCTCTTACCCCAAGATCTCTGGAATTGTCTACATGAACACAAACATAACGTGCATTGATTCCTTTTACACAGTTGATTGTGATGTTTTTAGTTTTGTTTTTGTCCTCATCTCCTGACTCCCAGAATGTTTCTGTAGATCCATCTGTTAAACTACCAATCATAGCAGGTCGGCTTGATGTCTTAATGTCAACAATGCTGGTTAGGTCTTTCAGACAAACTACTATACACAGTTCCTGTGAAAACAAATGGGAATTTTTAAAATACTTGACAGTAAGCCCAAATACATGGGCACGGTTTACAATTTTTAAAATCACACAGACATTTCTGATTTGATGAAATGTGCTCTCCAACAAATTTGTCCTTGATTCAAATTATTTAGTCCTTTAAGCCAAAGGAAACATTAATAGCTAGGAGCTGAATATATTAGCAAATGCCTAAATATATTACTAAATGGAAGAAAACACTTAAAAATATTAAACAGAAGTATTAATTCATGCTCCTCAGAATAACAGAAGGAAAAAGATGTAAGCAAAGAACTGGAAGTACACAATATTAAAAAAGCTAACCAACTCCATGACATTCCCCAAAAACTTTACTTGCAAACAAGCACTCCTCCAAAATTTAGGCTGGAGTAATATACAGGCTAAAGGTCAATATTTGAACCTCTAAAGTTAAATATGAGAGCCTAAATAGCAGGAACAAGACCCTAAACTGAGATTTGTTCGAGAAAATATGACACTGCAATAAAGAGCCTTTTAATTTAAAGAGAATCATCATCGGAAGTACAGACTGTTCACAAATACCTCTGCTTCTGAGCCAGAGCTGTAATACTTGCCTGATTCATGACTTCAAAACCAGACTGAACGCTGATACTAAAACTCTCTTCACTATCTCCATCATCAGATTTCGACAAAATATTGTTGATATGATGAAAAACATTGCTCTGGTGCAGGAACTGGTGATCAGATTGTTTGAATTTAAGACTCCAGCACCTGAAAACACATTTAGTTGACTTTGAAATTTGAATGTTGGCAAAAGACATAACTTATCCATGAAACTATTAATCACATTTTTGCTTCTCAAAGTATTTTCTAGAAACATTTGACTTCAAATTTTGCAGGATCTCAAGTGTTTCTAGGGCACCTTTTTCAGGAAAGCAGCAATAAACTTTTCTTAGAATTTTAGTAGTAAATGCAACCATTATTATTAATTTTTTGTCTTTTGAGACAAATACACAGAAAAAATCTCTAAGTTTAAAGATACTATCCAGGTGACAGATTTCTGAGCAAAGAGCACTACAAAGCCTTGCACATACACACAGATCCTTCCATATTATTCTATTAGATGTTTTCTTTTCATAGTGGGCACAGCATAGAATTTAAAAGTCTCCACAATTATTATTTATATGTATAAACACTTGAGTGTCTTCTATGCATCTCCTTCCTAGGGGTGAGAATAGACGTGCTTCTTCTTGCACAAAGCTTTTAAGCATCCTATTTACATTGGATAAAACCTTTACATTGCAAAATCTTTTAACCTGTAATTCTACATTTCCAGCCTTTTCAGGAATTTTTCTTGATTTGTGCTTACCTTAAGGCCATTTGCTGTAATGCACTACCACTAGGAAGAGACATCATAAGATCAGAGATTGTCTGAAGAAGGCGATGGAAAGTGTGGGGTAAGGGGTGAGCAGCTTCCCCAGCAATCACTATATCTGACAGAGGGTGTTCACACACTCGTGTGTCTTTTTCCTACAGAGCAAAGCAATTTGGGTGTTATTAACAGACTTTCTGAGACAAAAGTTAAGTAAACAAAAACATTTCTGCTATTTGCTGTAAGAGTAACTGCAACAATCTTACAATGAATGTGAACTTGACACAGTTCCTGTCAGAGAATTTTTGGAGTAAGTTACACACAAGCCTCAAACAGGGGATTTGGGAAGTGTGTTGTATACTGCACGTATTTCGCATGACTTAAAGATGTGAAACATTATACAACAATAATTTGAAAACAAAGAAACAAATCAGAAATAAATAGTTGAAACCAACTTTATCTGAGCAGCAAAATCCACCCAATAGCAAACTTGATAACTAAGCTGATGTTATCAATTGCTGCATTTCATTGGAGCTCTGAAAATAACAATTCTTAGTTAAGGTGTGTCAGTATCAGAAAGGCAGTGTACCAGGTTACACTGCTGAAAAGACTAATTTCAGAACAACTAATTTCAAAACTTGATTAGATTTGAAGTGATAAAGATTAACCTGACTTATTGACAACACTAGCATGATTTCTTTTAGCTATTCATTGTGGATATGATAATGTTTTAAATCAGAGCTAAGTCTACAATAGGTTGTATCTCAATATCTTTGTTGTAGATTGTATGTAGATATCTTTTGGAAGTATGAGATGTTAGACTGCACCGTTTTGCAGGCTACATTTTCAGAGCTATAGATTTTTCTTAAATCACTGAATCAAGTATACCTACTGCATATATAATTACTTATTTAATCATTTATATACATACACAGCAGTATGTAAATTAACAATGCATTTTCATAATTAACTTTTTTTAGAACACTGAAAGACATATTAAACCAAACCAAGATTCTCCAAAAAATATTTTCGCTTCTCTCTCGTCACAGGGAAAGGAGGAATAAAAAGCAAATGGTTATATTTTTTAAATGGATTAGCAATGTGCTTGTGCTTTTTTTGCTTTCCTACTTCCCAAGAATACTAAAAAATAATGCTTTAGAAGACCTCGTGATTCATCAGCACATAGGAATTGATGATTCAGAAGAAAAATTAATCTATGTCTACAAAATTATTTAAACTACAATTTAAGGTTTTGTTTCACAGAGGGAGGATTAAGGAGTTTTGTTCTTCTCATGGAAGTATTTGTAATTTGCCTACAAAAATCCGCAGAACCTCACTTACTTGTTCTGCATTTTCTTTATTTGATTTATTTTCTTCATCCTCTTCTTCTTCAGGCTCTACAGGCGCAGGAGTCAGGGAAGCCACAAAATGCCATAAAATATCATGGAGAGAAGTTGTTTGAATGACATTACAAAGAAGCCAGTTGAAGGCCTAAAACAAATTACATACAAGGAGTTACCAACTGGTTAAGCAAACCTGAAATAAAACCATTTCCTACACCATTCATTGAAGGAGGTGCACTGATGATTTGGACAGACAAAAATGCAAAGGTCTTCAAGTAAGACATTATTGCTCTGTAACTATAACAGTATATTTAAATGACAACTATAGTACAGCAAACATAGCATAATTTTAAAAAAAATTTTCCAAGGCAGAATTTACGACCACATTATTTCAATCACACGAGAGCCATCAGTACATGAATACCTCCATGGCAAAGACTCTGCAAGCAGATTTCCGTAAGGCTTGTTTCATCGCTATTTCAAGTCCTTCCAGATCATGATGCTGGATTACAAATGCCAATACTGGCCACTGGAAATTTCTCTCTCCTTTGGAAAGAGAGCTGTGGGCGGAGATTAACCGAGAAAGTTCAGGAGATGGATGTCTCAGGAGAGAGGACCCCACTTCTATTCAAAAGCATAAAAATATGCATACATTAGATTCCTTGTGCATTTCAAGTTTATAGCCAAAGTAAAAATTAAAAGCAATAAAGCACTTTTAGAACGATTTTTTTTTTCTGAGAGAAAACCCCACTAAAAAAGCAATATGGAAAAATGATGCTTCAACTGAGAGAGAAAATACCACCATCACTTTTAAATCAGGCACAGAAGATTCACCACAAATTTTAGAATTACAGTAAATCCTAATCCACCTAATGTTTACTATTATTTTGTTTTATAATTAAAAAGTCACTACATGTATTTATAAAAAATATATTTGTTTACAATTTCCAAGAAGAACTGCAAATCCTTCAATCATTTTTCCTTGCTTCTGATGTCTGTGCTCTTACCTGCATCTCCACTGTTGACTCGTCTCCTGGGGATTGCTTTTACACGTGCTGGCAAAATTGAATGCTGTTTGTCATATTCTGATGCAACAACTGAATATGATCTTTGAAAGACTGTGCGCTTTGCAAGATCTGTATCTGTGATTGGACTGGTTTCCAAACTACAAAGAAATCAGTGAAGTAATACACTCATTAACAAATACATACAGTATATCTGAATTATACACCAATAATTAATAAGGATACATGCATTTCATAATCACAATGTTACTACTGCATGAAACTTTGTCTTATGTACCTAAGAACTGTTTAAATGCTGGAAAAGAAGGAGCACATATTAGAATTACACACGGTGAAAAAGCATGCAAGTGCTTTATAAACAAATGTAATGATGAACATGATGAGTTCCAAGAATTAGGTATTTCTTTGAGAGAAATAGAAACATTCAGATCATGCCTAATTTGAAGTTTCAGACCAAACTTCTCCTGAAAATGCATGTGAAAACATCTATGAAGTGAATTTTTAATACGCAAGCCAACTGAAATTTAGAACTTTATGTGAAGTAATAGTTTCTAACATCATTAGCCTTAAAGTCAAATTTGAATTGCTACGGCTATACCTCTGACATGTTTTACTCCTTACCTTCAATGGACTTCTTACAGTCTGCAGAAGGACTCCCAGCTTATGCTGTCCCTATAGGCCTCAGGAGACCATGGTGTCCACAGTTTTAATAAAGGAATATACCAATACGATGCACTCTTAAGGAGTTTTGTTAGAAAAGTTCTATTTCTGAAAAGACTACATTATAGATTGTAGTATTCCAATAAACTGTTTGTGCAGTCAGTATGAAATAAAACAAATTGAAATAAAAACAGATTAAAAGAAAATTTTCTCTTCATTACATCCTCACTATAACATGAGGAATCACTGACACATGAGAACACTGAGCATCTAAGTAGATTCTGGACTATTATGAAGAGTAAGAGCCATTTTTTCCCTGGTGCAACAAAAATTTTTATACCTGCTTGAATTCGAACACAGTAAATGTAACATGACAAGAAAGTGGCTTAACCTGACAGAAACCATCTAGCACTCTTGGTCCTAGACAGCATTGTCATTTCTTTGGTGACATTTTTATGTCCCACAGAACAAAGCAGCAACATCTGCTTTGAAAAATGTAAGGTAATGAAATTTCCTCCTGGTCAAACTTCCCTTCAGAATGAAATCCTGAAATGAGAACAACAGCTGCTTCCTTTCAAAAAGCCCATTAATCTGCACTCAATCAGCTGTGATAAAGAATGGATATAGAGTAAAAAAACCTGCTACATTTTCAAAGAGTTTGCAACAGTTACACTCCTTGGATTACTGATCTTTAGATCACTTCACCTGTTCTACAGATACTAGAAAATTTTTCTTTATGGGGAAATAAGCAGGCCTGAAGCAGAGGCTATGGATAAATTTCCCTGTATGCTAAGAGTCTTTATCAACTGAACAAATTCTTTTTGATATTTGGGTTGTAAACCCAGGATCTTTCTAGAGAAGTAACTGAAGTACAGTAAAAAGTTTCAGTTCTGATTTGTATATTCCTTGCATACTTACATATTCAAATATATTTCACTGCTAACAGTTGAAAATAAACCTGATATGCTATGATTCACTGAAAATTTCCTAACTACAGCTTCATATACTTTTGGCTTTTATGCTGCCATTTCAGAGACTGATCTGATACTTTAGCTTCTTAACTGCAGCAATGTTTTCTGTTTTTTTTTTAAATTTGTGTTATGAAACTGCTTTAACATTTGTATGTAGCACCTAGAATTACAGGGAAGTACCTTGGGGGCATAGATTTCATGTTACTCTCTGGCTCTTCGAAGACATTTGGGCTCGCGTCAGGAGTGACGGAGATGTACGGTGCAGGTACTGAAGTTGAACGCAAGTATCTCATCTCATCCTGGAACAGGTTGTCATCCTGGTACCCAACAAAATTTTCATGGTGATGCCTAAACCAAATGAGATTTTTAAATGAGGATTAAAGATTAAAACCTGCTGAAACACACACGCGCACACAGAAGTTGTTTTGCCAATACACCCCGTCAGCCAATGCAAGTCATGTACTCTTCACCTATTAATGCTTTTAAGCTGGTTGTGGCTTTGAACTGTTCATAGAATATACAGTGGCATTCTCAACCAACAGGTAGTGGGGATCATCCTTTTCTACCTTTTAGTATTTTCATAAAGTATTTCCAGAACGTATTTTAGGTCCAAAAGTCTACCTAACATACATGAGACATTACAGTGACATTTACTTAGAATTACCAAGAAAGCAAAAGTCTTCTGATTTCCTTTTCACTCCTTTTAACTATGAAGAGAAAAAAAGAAGCATATATGTCTGCTACTAACCCACTAAATTAAACTCTTCGGGAAATTCTGAATTCTGTGGACAGAAACTGAACTATTATAAAATATTTAGAATCTGAAAGCTACTTAGGTAAAATTTGACTCTAGGAGAAAATACAATCTAAAAGATTGAACAAGATCATGGATCAGAACAGACAGAAGAAAAAAACATGAAGAATTAGGAAAATATGTATTTTTCTACGTAGTTCAGTTTACACACAATTTTTATCCAATGCTCTACAGATGAGTGCTAGAATCAATATTCAATACACGTCTTTTAATTACCTTGCTAATGTCTGTAGATAGAGACATGGCATCTTAATGGGAAAGTCTTCAGAAATTCCTTCTTTGAGACTGGGAAGTTGAGATTGGAATGCTTTTGCAGGGTTATAGCAGAGGATACTGGGCTCAGCAGCACTACTCAGTGATAGTAAATACAGTGCATTGGCTTTAATCACTTGATGAGCTTCCATAGTTGGCAAGGCACGAGGTGTCTTAACTTGCATTGGTTTTCTCCTAGATTGTTTAATCTAGATCATTTAAATAAGGCATCATTAAATTCACCACAGGAAAATCTGAGAACCTAACTCATAATACAGCTACTTAGTTCTACCTGTTGTAAAATGCCTCCTATGACAGAACACACTTCTATTACTTTCTTACCTTTGCAAACATTTAATAGTTTGATAGTTCTGACATTTCCATCAAGATGAATTTTGTGTGCAAAAAGTTTAGCTTAAAAATAAAGTTAAATTAGCATCATTAACATCAACATATTTGCATACTTTGAGCAAGATTTTGAAATTAGTCCTTGAAGACCACTACAAGAAAAACACTTTTTGTACTATTCCCATTAAAAACTCCTCTAGTGGCATCTTGTATGCAAAGATCTGGATTATTAGAATCATTAAAAAAACTATAAACATGGAGTTAAAACAGCACTCATTTTAGCAAACAAATGAAACCATTCAAAATTAAATAAACTGATAGATACTTAACAAAATTATTACATTCAATCCTGTCATTATACTGGGATAAAAAATATAATTACTGTACAAATTTGAGCACACTATCATCTGAAGGGAAGAAAACCTGTCAGAAGCCAGCAAAGTTTCTATTTTATTATCTTAAACCTAACAATGAGGATAGGACAATATTCCTGAATTATGAAATTCCAAATTTCTTAAACTAGCCCTTCTTTTCAGGGTGTGAAAGCAGCACTATTAAGTAGATAGAAAGTTAAACACATGAGCTGAAAATACCTTCTCTCTTGCTGCTGCTTGCTTTTCACGGAGATACTTTTCTCGGCATCGATCGCACACCAAATACCATGTGCTCCCTCCAATGCCGCCATCGCCACAATTCCCAGCCCATCCTCCACAGAAGTGCCCAATGCTGTTGTAACCTTGGCCACCTGCATAGCGGCCACAGCCTACAGGGGGGAAAGATAACAACTGATTTCAAAAGCAGGATTCTTATTCTATTACTCATTGCTGTAAAAGAGGGATGAAGAGGGGAGAAAGGAAGATGCTTGTCTTTTCCTGGCCTAATTTTCTACTTTTCTCTACATCTGAATTGGTTACTAAACAAAGGTCTTGTCTGTGTGTCCCACCAGTGTATAAAGAATACAAACGCACTGCAGTTTTCAAGTTTTATAAAGAACTTGTCCAAAGCTCCCTATTCAGACAGCTAAGTTATGGTTAAGGTCAGTATTAGAAGTTAGCCAACAATATCTGTAATTTAACAAGCACAAAAATCTTGCCTCCTAGCTAACAAAGCTGAAGAGGGAATGGAGGGTATTCTTTTCGTGATTAGAGTTTCTCAGAAAGATTCAGGACTTTAACTTTGCACACACAGACCAACGAGTACGGCAAAAATATTAAGTCACTGACACCCAGTACTGACACAGCAGACAGAAGTTTCCTACTCTTGACAGCAGACCAGAAACAGAAAACTTATGCCAATTGTAGAAACTCTAACTGACCAATCTAATTTTTTATTTAAATTTTCTCAGCAGTTTCAAATCCTAAAGTGTAAAACATGGCATGTTCCTGAAGAGCTACTGTAAAGTCAGAGCATTATTTTGACATTGCTTCAAACAACTTAAAAACTTTAGATCCCTAGCTACATAAAATTACACACAAATATGTGAAAATAATCTGTATGCAAGTGTAACTTTAAATTTAGTGTATATAATAGAAAGGATAGCCTGACACATTCTCCTAACAGCAACTAACTCCAAAATGTGTGTGAAATATACTTTATGGATGGACATGGGAATTAAAAATACGGAGTCTTACCTGGATGAGCTTGTCTCATGTGGTAAGTCACTGGATATGGATGGGATTCTCCACACAACTCACAGATGGTATCTTTTTCAGGTCCTCCCACTGCAAGCTGGGCCATCTCACCAAAAAGATTTCCCCTTGGCCTAGCCTCAACCTTTTCTTTCTTCTTTTTCTCTTTTTTGGCTTTCTTGTTATCTTTGTCACTTTCTTTCTTCTTTAACACTGCACAAGAACCAGGACTTGGAAAGATCATGTTTTGGGAAGCTGCTTTAATAGTTGCTAAAGAAATGTCTTCCCAGAAAGCTACTAAGTGCTGCAGTGTTAATGGAAGAGGAGACTTAGATTTCATTGTGTGATGACTGGATGTTTCAAAGGAGGTAGTTTCAGTTTTTCCATCCTCACACTTTTCATGCAGAGGTGGTTCTTTTAACATTGAGAGGACTTTGTTTTTATTGATGCTACCCATTTTAGATATATCTGGTCCATGAGGTGAGATGTTAAACATGTTGAGAGCAGATGATATTTCCAATGAATGTCTATTTTTCAACTTGGTTTCTTTTTCCTCTGCAGGTTGTTGAGTAAGGCTGCTCCGTATGGGTGCATGCTCTTTGGACAGTTCTGGATTAAACTTCAAAAAAGATGAGCATGCCATGGCATCATGAACTATTCCTTCATGCCAAAGAAATGCAGCAAATACGGCTCGAGCACATTCTGCAACAGAAGGTGACATTGCTTGCTTGGCAGGCTCTATGGGCTTTGATCCATCTCCTTTGAAAAGGAAGCTGGATTTTTCCTTTTTAGGTCTTGTGTGCCTGCCAGCACATTTACGGCTCACTTTTGGAGATGATCTCATGTCTTGCTCATCTTTCAGTGGTGCTTTTCCAATGCTGAAATGAACTTTATTAGAACCATCATCCAGACTTCTGAATTCGGTGTTGTCTTCACAGGTGGTATCTGTAATGCTGTCAGTCTTTAAAGTACTTGAAGTACAGACTTCAACTACCTCACTGTGAAGATTTTCTTGTACGACATGAGGGGAAGGAGCTCTATTTTCAGTTTCTGGTGCAGGTTTTCCATCTTTTGTAGTAATTTTTGGTTTGGGTGAAGTGGACCTCCCCCTTAAGGGTTCTGTCAGTGGCACTTTCTTTTTGCGAAGGGTGTCTGGATCTAATGTATAAGAATCTGATTTGGAGCGTTCTCGAGGAGGATCAAGCTTTGTTTTTACAGGGGATGGAGCTTTCTGAGGTAGAGTTTTGTCATTGGGTGACGAGGATCGTGGAGAACTAGCACCAGATCTAATGCCTGTAAGCGTCTTTGTCTTTGGAGAAGACGACCTAGTTCCTGGCCCTGGAGATTCAGCTCTCAGACCAGGAGTTGTTCTTCCATCAGTTTTTAGTGTTTGCAAAGTGTTATGATTTGGTGACAAAGACCTGCTGTGCGAGTCTGAGCGCAACTTTGCGGCGTCTGATTTCAGCATCAGGCACTCACTGGCTGATAAGCCATCGGTACTTCTGGGCTTCTTCTGCTCGGCAGCAGCTCGGTTCATTCGCACGTCAAGCTTGGGCGACCTGCAGTCAGCTCTGTGCTTTGATGCCATGTCTGATTTTCCTGCTGGAGAAATCGGTCTAGCAGCTCCTGTGAAATTCATTCGGTCACCTGTATAATGTTTCATAATTGAATTGTTAAAGGCTGACAGTGACACCCTTAATGGCACAAAACAAAGACTGAAGACCTGAACACAAGATAAATATCAAACACATGCTTCTGGTTCACATCAAAATGAAAGGAAACATGAAGGGATCTTTTTCCCCTTAGAATACTTTTGATACATTTCTCTTCCCAAAGATACACAGAAACAAGTGTTAGGAAGTTTTTACAGAGAAAACACTACTGTGGAGGTATCAAAAGGCACAGTTCACTCTTTCTACGAAACACTAGTAAAGGAAGCACAATTTACATCCCTAAGTGAAATTCCAGGAGTTAACTAAGTTTACCACAGTTGCAACAGAAACCAGGGACTATATTATCTCAATGTGTGACAGGCTGACTGCAACAGGAGACTTGCACAGAGATCAAATGTATTGCCATATTTATTTTCTTCAATGCTAAAAAGCCAGGAATTGTAGGAAGTAAATATTGTTAGTAAAGCAAATTGGGCAAGAGGCTTGAAAATATGCTCAAACTCACTCAAATGGATAATCTATGGAATTTACTTTTTCGAGTCCAAAATCTACCCCATGTTCTGCTACCAAAACACTAAAACCCCCTCCAAAACAACAAAGCCACTTTTTTCAACCACTAAGTTAAATGGCCAACTCTGGTCAACGATGTCCTCCTACTTTGATGCACTCATTTATTGTTCCTATGCACACTGACTTTGCATATACATTAATCTACAGAGCTATAAGACTACAAGAGCTGTAAGAACTACAGGTAGCTTAGTACAAGTACATACAACACAAGTGTATGTAAAAAGCAGCTTATTAAGGCAATCTGTTCCTGATTCACCTCTGTGAACCAAGTCTCTCTCGTAGAACTGTATTTTGAAAATTAATCCAAGCAATATGGAAATTACTGGCAAGCAATGCAGCAGTTAATACAGCTGTCTCTCCACAAATCCTTACTGAAAAATCTTGAATGCAGAGTTAAATCCATTTGATTTGACTGGGATTTCATTAGTCAAACAAGAGTAGTGTTTCCCTAGTAACCCTGCAGAATTAGGACACAGAACTTGGGAATACTATACTTTTATAGATACTAAAAGGTTATTTGCATTTGCCTGGGCATATTTTTGGGAAAGCAACTATTTGTTAAAAAATAAAGTTTCAATTAATCAGAGAATATTCACAAATTTAAGCCCTGATTTCTAATGCGAACAGGGTAGACAATCACTTTTTATCTAGTACCTTCAGTATTAGAAGATGTGAAATCAGTGTCTATTTTCTTATGTATTATGGGATCTGAAGTAACTTCATGCAGTTCTCAATCACTAACCCTTACCCCTACCCTAGAAAATATATAGATGCAATCTTTTCTAACTAATATCTCTCCTAATATAAAAAACAACCAAGAAAAATTTAGAGCAAAAGTTAGCAACCAAGATGCTTCCTCAGGTTACAGAAAAATATTATTTACTTGCTATTTCCATATTCAAATATCTTACAGTAAAATTAACGACAGGAAAAAAGTGAAGGTAATTAATTATATTGCAATAGTCAACAAGCCTGAAGGTTAGAATATTTTTATGCTTTCCCAGGACATGGCAGAAGTTCGTATTTTTCTGAGCAGAGAAGAAATATTGTGTCTATATTCAAGAATAATACATCAAATGTAAGCAATAGAATATAACAAGAACATAGCAAGTATTTATCATCCTAATCAATTCCGAGAGTCTATTCTGTCTTGATTTTTACAAGTTCTATAATTGTTTTTCACTTGGAAGGGTGAAGTTGGAATAGAAAGGCAAGAAATTACACAGTAAATTGTGGTTTATAAAATGACTGTTCTTGCTAAAAGAAAAAAAAAGTTTTGAAAATATCAGTCCAAGCATTTCAACCATACCAGCTTAATTATTCACCAGTTTTACTCATGAGCTATTTTGAGATGCTTATTTTGTGACAAATTCTGAAATGCAAACTGGAACTACTTTTATACACATTTTTCCCAGTCTGGCAGATGAGAAAATACTTTTGATTCAAAGTTTTGGAGAATGCCTCAGTAAAGAGAAAAGAAAGTGAAAAGATGACAGTCATTTCAGAGGACATATAACACTTCAAGTCATTCAGCAAACGGATGCATAAAGTACATGCATGATTAGCAAATACCAATGAGGAAAACATTCCAGAACAAAACTGCTTATGAAAGGTATAGCCTAAAAATGGCTTCCAACAATGAAAGTATCTTGTTTTTTAAAAAAACCCAACGTTCTGGATTTGCACATACAGAGATAAATAATCCTAACTAGCATTCACAACTATCAGCAAAAAAAGAAAAATTTCCCAAAGGAAAAACTGCATAAAACAGCAAGCTGCTCTGTCTGTATGAAAAAAAAAATTCACATATTTTACTTCCTGTTTCCTCTTATATACTTCTTTTGCCTATTGTCTGAAACCAGCTGTAATTAGACTAACAGTCACTTTCCATTTTACAAAGCAGAGACAGCTAGATTGTGTATCATGGAGTTGCTGCAGCTCAGGAAGGCAACAGTGAATGATTACATCAGATGAGCTCCCAGAACATTCGTTTTCAAAACATTATTTTCTTACATGAATGCAATGAAAATGAATGGAAGGAGAAAGAAAAACAAACCCAAAACATTTTGTAGGCAAACAATCTGAATAACCTTGCTATGTTGGCATGCATACCCACCCTTCAGTTTGTGAGAGAGAGATGAGATAGCAGAGGCAGGCCCAGCTACATCACTAGTTTTGTAAATACGCTCACGAGAAGCAAGGCAGCAGGATGGAGTTTCTACAGTGGAAAACAGTTGCACAGAAGCAGCACAGATTCAATGCAAAAGCAGCAAAGATAAAAACAAGCATTTCAAATGATATGCATCTTCTTTGTTACATATTCTGAATTCAGTGTTTAGATTCCTACATTAGTTTTCAGTGACAGACAGTAGTTTGTAGCAGAATGCAGTGGATCAGCTTCCTTGATCTAAAAATGCTGCAATTTCAATCTTAGATTCAAGGATCTAAAAATGTAATATATGAGGGCTAGCCAATGAGATTTATGGTTTATTATAAAAACCAGCAGTGTCTAGTTTTGAACTGCACCTAGGTTTGAGATGTAAACATTTAATCTGTAAATTCAGAAATTAATTATTTAGAACTTCAATATGGCCTTCCATATGATCAAAGAATGAAAAAAAATACATTAAACACACCAAAACTCTGATTGCTTCTCAATAATGTAATGTTTTGAAAAACTTTACTTAAGTAATGCAAAGTTCCTCAATACAAGAAACATAACTAGCAGTAGATGAATGTCTACCAAACAGTACACAGATGAAAAAAACCTGTATCAGCTCTTAAAAATAATTTTGATTTAAGAAAAATTCTGATGTAATCCAAGATAATTTCAGTAGAGTGTACTGATACGAAATCTGTTAGAAGTATAACTCTACAAAAATGAAACTTAGAGAGAAATAATAGGGACTTTTCGTTTCAGTCTATAATTAAATTTTTCTATTTTTTCTGGTTTTAATTTTAAGTCTTACTCCTTCATCTGGAGAAAAATAAAAGTAAAATTCTTACTGACTGAATTGTAAAGAGAATGTGTATGTTAGAAGATACTGTTTTAGATACACCCTTTTTGTACAAATGGAGTAAGGTAGTTGTATTGAAAATAGATTATTTCCTACACTGTTTAAGACATGTTTTTGTTCTGGTAATATATTTACTAACTTGTACACTTAACCAGCCTGCTACCTTATGCAATGAGTTATGGTTCTAGAAACTCTACAATGAGAAGGTGTTCATATATTTAAAGTAAGAATTTAATTCTTTAAAAAAAAGAAACTAATCCTTAATTTCTCAACACTCTATTATCACAGATTTAACACCAGTATTACCTACTTTTGATATCTACAAATGATTTGGAGAGATCCAGTAACAAGTATATAGCTTCTGAGTAACAGGATGTCACTCTGTCAATTTTTAAAGGTAAAAGGCAGACAAACATTAGGAGCACAAAACAGCAGCAGCAGCAAACCTAAAAAGGTTGATTTGATACACCAGCACCCCACTCTACAAATACTGAAAGGAAAATCTTTAAAAATCCACTTTCATAAATGCACATTTATACTTCATTCTTTCACTCTGTCTCTGACAACACTTACATTTTACAATATTGTAATCTAGTGTTGACTTGATGTACTATTACTACACAATCCTTTCAAGGGGACTGTGGGCCCAGCAGTATGACAATCTATGTATACCCAGGATAACTGGACAGCCTCAGGGACCAACATTTTGATCAGGATTCCCTCTTCCTGAAACATCCTCAAAGACTACAAAGACCTGAAATACAAGACAGGCAAGGCTGTCTCATGAGCCATTCAATGTGACAGTGTGCCTTTAGTCAGGCTCTTTCCTTCAATGTGGAAATAGCTCCAGCTTGAAAAGCTACCCAATATGGAGACATAAGAGGCAATTCAATTTCTATGGCAGGATGCAATCTTTTAACAGCTCTGCCTACTTCCTCTGAGGAAACCTAGGAAGCAAGACATACCACTACTGGTTCATGTAAGTCTTTTTTAAACAAACTCTGTAACAATGACATAACATCACTGGAAAATGGAGTTAACTTCAAGTTTCTTCTGAAATGCCACTGCTTTTCTGCATCATGCTAAAGGAAAGCACTGACCTGCCTTTGCTGTGTTGCCTAAGCAATGGATACCTCTTAAAAACAACGTACTCTTCTTTTACTGACATGGAAACTACACTACATCTGTTAGCTGAATTTCCTCAAGCACTTCAATCAACGTATCTTTCTTCACCTCCTGAAAATGCCAAACGTCGTAGTAACAGCAGGACTAGGACTTCCTTAGAAATTATTTTTCCATGAATACAAGAATGCACTGAAGTAAAAAAAAACCTGTATTTAGTATGGTAAAAGTAGGGGTATGAGTGGAATGAATGAAAGCAAAAGCTGAAATACGGTATAAAGAGAAAAATACTAGCAATATTCTATACCAATGGTGGGGTTTGGAACACTAACACTTGAGCTCCTGTGCTGGAAAGGTAGATAAAAAAAGAATTCTATACTTTTCTAATTTGTAACTACAACTTTTGAAGATGTTGTATGAGGAGATTAGTTCTAAAAAAACATGTGACGCAATTTGTACTCTTTCGCCAACCGTTACCATACCAGCCCTCCGAGGATGGGTTTGGATCGACCTGGCCAAATATATGTTTCATATGTACCCTTGCCTGTAGAACATGAAAAGCCTAGGTTATGAGACCATTTAATTTAGCTCAAATTTTCAGGAATGATGCCTTGGCAATATGTAGCATATGAAAAAATAATTAGACCAGTTGTCATTGGTTTAACTGATGATTAAATCACACACAGAAGAGATCACCATGCCTGGTTGAGAAGATTCTCTCCCTTTATTTTACTGAGATACTACCAAGAAGCACATCTTATGTGCTCCATATGCGTGCTGGTCGTTTGTGCCCTCTCTACAGTTT
Organism: Passer domesticus; assembly: GCF_036417665.1. Classification (NCBI taxonomy): domain Eukaryota; kingdom Metazoa; phylum Chordata; class Aves; order Passeriformes; family Passeridae; genus Passer; species Passer domesticus. Next base: position 50,140,654 of record NC_087475.1, on the reverse strand, counting down.
TAGAAAATGCAGACAGAAGAACTGTGGTTCTAAATGCAATTTCACCAGCACCCAGATGGAAAGGAACAAAACCAAAAAGAAACTGATTGCACAATACTGAAAGGACGTATTGAGGAACTCCTGACAAGAATGGCAGGAGTTGATGATGGATGGTTGGACTGCAACTCTGCAACACAAACTGGAAAGGAAGCAGCCTGACAGACACTGTATTGAACAGCAGCCCAGCACTGCAGCTTCTGCTGGACAGGAAGCAGTACCTCAAGCAAACTGCCAGGGCTGCACTGGAAGAAGGTTAAAATATCAGAAGTCACAGGAGTCCAAAGTTTTTTAGCCCAGAAATTCATTCCTCATTTGCAGTATGAACTCAGGTGTGAGGAAACATGGCAAAAAGGTCTAACACTGGTGACTGCAAAGTCTCTCACTTCCCTCCTTAACTCCAGAGCTCAACAGCCAATCATCAAATTTTGGTAACTGATGCTGGGCAGCACGCCAAGATCCTGTTACCCACACTTGCCACATCTAAGGAGATTTATGACCTAGCACATTGCTGAAGGTTGGGAAACAAGATCTTCCATGACCCCCTACGCTTCCACATTTCTCCTACATTCAGAACTCAAACAGAAATTCGAGTCTTCTATGCTTTTAACCAAGTTCATTGACAAATAAATCAAGCAACCAGTAATAATCTTGTGGGTATAGGAATTTGCAGTCAGAAGCAAATCTGTTACTGATGATCTTCCAAACTTCTCAGAAGCAAGCATAAGCAGGCTGCAGTAATTACAGCCTGTTTTGGTCAAATATCCAAGGAAGAAACATACATAAGCTTGCGATCTCAATGGAAAAAAATTCTTGCTAAGGCTCCAAGTCAATACAGATTTCCCTGTACTCCAAGGTAAGTTTTGCCAGCTCTTCTACCTTTTCTGCCCTTTTGGTTGCACACAAGACTGACAAAGAACTAAAATAAATGGCAAGAGTACCTTAATTTTGTCTATCCCTGTGAAAAAGAAAACAATCTCTTGTATAATATGTCTGAAAATTAGCAAAGGAATTAAGCAGGACAGAACAATCAGCCCTTCACAGGTTTCTAGCAAGTAAGACAAAACCGAATAACAGTTTCTCTTTTGTTTTTTCTAATATTACTTCTGCAACAAATTCTTTGATATAACACAGAGTGCTGCTGTAACTCATTTATGATGTGAAAGGAGTAACAGAGACACATTTTATTTCTTCAAGCATCATATCTCAGGAGGCAACTGTCCTAAACTGTAATATTTCTGAAAAAAAGAAAAAAAAAACCCAACCAAAAAAACAAACTAGACACTGTGTTGGAGGATAAAAGGTTATCACAAATCCTTTCTTTCTTTCTTAAGTGAAAGATGAATTTGCAAACCAAACCTCAAGGACAGAAAAATCTGCTGAAAAACCAGCCACCTACAAACACTTCTAAGGAAAACTATAATCAGTCACCAGCACAAAGTATGTTTAGATAATATCAAGATTTTTCTTCCTATTATAAAAATCTAAATTAAGGAAATAATTCTAGAGGGCATTCAGCAGGATCCTAGCTTTCCTCAGAATTATGCCAAACCAAATTTCTCCCCAGGAGTAGAGATATCTGAGGAAGAACAGAAAATGTAAACAGTAGACTGATCTATTTAGGCTGACTTGCAGTCAAGATTGGCATTTAGTATATAACATCTGGAGACAGGGAAATCTAGGCTGGCACAACTTTTTTCAACTATTAGACTATCATTAGTCCATTTAATGAAACAGTATATTGACTATAAACATTCATTTTAATTTTAAAATCTATCTTTACTGCAGGAAGCACTTAAGGATGGAGCACATAATTGGAAACTAAAACTAAGCATGTCTAGGGCAAAAATTCAATTGACTTGATGTAGACTCTTAAGATATGTTGTTTAGTCGATTTGACTTTTAATTACATGTTTGGTAACAGGAGGCTATGAAGTGATTTAGAAGTAATTAATTAAAATTGTATACTTAAAATGAGTTTTTGTTACACTTCTAATATAACTGCATAAAACTATTAAGTGAACAAGTATATTGATACAGTCTTACAGGCATCCCTGACTATATGTTGAATTTGGATGAACTTGCAAATGGAGGATGAACAGATTTGCAAAAGACTACGGAAATTTAAACAAGAAATCTCCCATATTATTCTTAAATTTTGTGAAAACAAAAATGTTAGTATTTCTCTCCTTTTAAGAATAATTTACATTATCTGCATCAAATCTGACACTGGATAATAAACTGTTTAAAAAAAAAGCCTTTGTATCAAATCATAGTCAGTGACCAGTACACCAGCTCAGGTTGACAATTTATTCCCTTCTGGAAGGGCGAATCACCAAATTGGTTGAGACCTTCTACTAAGCTAAGATCCCAAATCAGACACCAGTTCAAAAAAATTTTCTAGTTTCATCATTTTTTTTTATTTGGTAGACCACCAGTGTTCATCCCCTACCTGACAAACAACAGGCTTCCATTTGATTTGGATCCTTATTAAAACACAAAACATGGATTCACCTTACTGAACACAGTTTATCTACACATCTTGGACAGAGAAATCCATTAAGCAAGATCTTGTTGGGCAATCAAAAATGGTGCTTTTGTTTTCATACAATATAGGTCTAAATGCTAAAGGACATATAATCTGAAATTTGAAATAAGACAATTAGGGTTATTTTTGATGTACAGCTGAGTAACTGATTTTACCTTGTTGAACAATAGGAAAAAAACTGAAAAGTGATGGGAAAGAATAAATATTTGACAAATTCTCAGTGAGGGTGTGCTGATGTCACTGGCAGTCAGCTGTTTTATCTGAGTTTGGAATATTCTGCTGGAATGGTGTAAGCATTAGGAGGTTGGTCTAAGTCCAGCAGAACTACACAAGATCACAGTCAAAAGACTTCTGACAATCCTCATAAAAGCGAATTAGAAACCTTAATCTAGCTCTCACATGAAAGACTTCACTGTCACTTCAATAAGCTGAGCTGGAGAGATGCAGGGCTGCATATACACAGACATTGAACTGACTGCCAGGGTCAACAAGGAAGTCCTAAGGCACCTCAGAAAGACAGTTTGTGGGAGACAGGGATAAAGGAGTATTCCTGTGACCTGTGCTGTAACTGTTCTGCATGTAAGAGAGAATTTAGTACAGTATCAGCTATCCATCATGAATGCTGAGCTTTTAATTTTCATTAATCAAAACAGCTTCCTGTCCTCCCATCAGTAATCAGGTTAGCTGGTATTCACCTCAACAAGCAAACTTTCATTACCATGCCAACCCTCTGAGCACCCCACAGAAATTATTTCTTATGAGTAGCGCCAAGTTATTCCCACTGTCCAGCTGCATCGCTAAAGTTAGAAGCAATGACAAAAATTGAAATTTAGGAAGTAAGAAAAGTTAATACCTATGTACTTACTGCAGTAAATTACTGATGTTAAAAGAATTATCAACATTTTGTACCATATGAAATATTTAACTTATTTATAAACCAGAATTGCATAAAATATTGGAAATGCACTTTCATGACTTGTCTATGGTGAAAAACACATACAAACCCAAAACACTGTCAATATAAAAATTAAAGTTGAACAAGTATACTTCTTTGGGAGCATTACCTCACATGCTTCTCAATCATGAAAAACTTAAAAAAAAAAAAAAACAAAACCAGAAAGGTGCACTGTGGGATGATTAGTAGCTGGTAAGCAACTGAGAACAGCAATGTCAAAGCTGCAGAAATGGACTGATGAGGCAGGTAAGGCTGACAAACTTACTCTGAAGCTGTGGCTGAGGCTGCTGGAAGGAAAGGGGCTGTCCGAACACAAATGGACTGTGGACAAGGGAAGAGGGAGGTTTTGCAGCTTGATCAAAGATGGAAGGAGCTGGGAGATTTGGCCGTGACTGAATGGAATTCAGTATGGCACTCAGTTGGTCACCTGTAGTGGGCAAAACAGTCAAAACTACAACCTGTTACCTGTCATTCTCCAGAAAGGCAGAGTAAAATGGTGCTCAAAGTTTAAATGATGATAATAAAGCTCATAAGTCTCGTTTAGCCACATACAACTCTGGTTGTGGCTAAACATAAAAATCCCACTCCATGCATGGCAATAAAATTACTGGTTTTTAAGGCTCATGGATATTTTACTGCAGTTATTTTAAACATTTCAAAATAGAGATTTATATTTGCCTTGCTTAAAAATGAAGAGCAGCCAAAGAAAAAAACAGAAATCCCTAGCATTTACAGTAATACACACATGCAACAGTACATGCAGAAAAAACATTAGAAAAACTGATGAGAAGGGAAAGCTAACATGTAATTAGGCTTTGGCAAATGTATTTCTGTGCCAATGCTTTGGTAAATATTTGCTCATTTTTGCCAATATTTTTAAAACTATTCTGTTGGTTTTGGAGGTCAGATTGAAGGTAATTTTAAAAATCCATGAGTACCGCTTAAGAAACCGGAACTGGTTTTCTGAAGAATTACCTACATTTGCTGTGAGGCAAATGAAGGCCTTCAACAAAACTAGCATTTTAAAATCAAGAGTTTTATTTTCTGAATGTCAATTTTCAAAAAACTCTATGTGAGCATTAGAAATACATGATGCCTCAGTAAGAAGGCTACACCATGTTGTAACTCGAAGTATACTTAGTAATATGAGATAGGAAACACCTGAGATTCTCTCAAATTCTTGATTGGAACCAGACAAATCCTAACAATGCCACTTTATTCTGAAAATTCCTATGACTTTGACAGCATTGTAGAAAACCTAGTAAAGAATTTTAGCAGCTAACACAGAATTTAGATTTTTGCATTATTATCAAATATCTTTTTAAGGAATTGAGAAAGACCAGTAGATGTATCAAACCCAGTACTACCTAAGAACTTCTAAGTTGAATTTATTTTCTTGATATTTTGGGTTAAAAAGTAAGAAGACAAAAATACCAGAAAATTGCTGGAATGTCCTTCTAAAAAAAAATCATCTACAGGAATCAATGAATCAATTTTATTTCACTGCTTTGGAAGTAGCATACCTAAAAACTACTTTCAGCAGCTATCATTCCTACCTTAAAAACTCAGAAGTGACTGAACAATCAGGTCTAGGGTGGGGTTTGGACCTAGGTGATCTCTAAGGCCCCTTCCAACCCCAGCCATTCTATGATTTACATGTCTGACAAACTATTATTCTTAAATGTAACATGCCTAATTCCTAAAATGAGTAATTATTTTAAAGGGAAGAATATCTGAGAAGAAGTTGAAAGTCATCTGTCCACAACAATCAAATATGGAGGTAGGTAGGGCCAATCATGTCGAATATTAAAAACTTGCCTGTAACACAGAAAGCTGGAAGAGAGAAGACAGCTAAATCAAACAGATTCTTTGGGAAGTCAAGTCTTCTTTTTTGCAGGTAATATTGTAAACCTAAATTAACAGTTTTACAGTAGGAAACCCTATTACCTACTGTAGAACTACATACATATTATGGTGATCTTCAGATTTGATCAGTTATTTTGAAACACGCTTAGATGGGACTGAATTTTTATCAAAACCAGGACATTCGGATAGAAGTACTTTTAAAAAACAAGCCCCTCCAAAAGAACTGCTTCCTTCGGAAATTCCCCTAAGAGATTGTTCCTGTGCCTTCCATTTCTAATTTTTCACAAAACTCAGAGCTTCTTAGACCTGAGAATACAGAAAGACTGCATACAAAGTAATGGTACAGCTGAAGAATTCTATTTTTGGGAAAGTAAGACCATTATTCTTTCAATATAGCTGCCAACAACTCTCCACTCTTGGGCAATTCAGAAGGAAATACAGTACACAGACTGCATGAAGTCATGTAGCTGAGCTGCTCATTCACACTAAATGTCACAACTTGAGGGTATCTTGAGAAAATAATGCATACAAAATAGTACGGAATGCAATGCCAGGAGTAGCTTCCAACTGTTTTGTAACTATATTATCCCAAAGAAACACCTTTGAACTGCTTAAGATGTAGTAAAGAGAATCACAATGTCTTCAGAAATCAGGATGCCTGTTAACATAGCATAGTCATCTCAAAGAGTTTATCTTTGGACAGCACAGAAGAAAAAAAATGTTGTCTTAATACATTTTTGCAGAAAAATCAACAGATAATATTTCTGCACTATTACACAATTGACATTGAGAGACAAGCTGTAATACTGCCTCACATCTTAGATACTTCCACTTTTGTGATTCCACCACTACTCTGCAATGAGTATGGATGAACTGGGAAAAGAAGGTTTAAAAGGCTCTATAAAACAAAAGGAAAATGCTTCAACTTATCCAGCCTTTGTCCAAAAAAGAGGGTGTCCTATAACAATGCACAGACAAGTACGAACCACTCTCTACAGAGCAAACCACTGTGAAATGTTGTGACATTAACAGAATAGACTATTTAGGAATAATTATTTTCCTAATCTTCTCTCCTTTAAAATAAGTTTTAAGTTATTTTATTCAGGATACCATGAAGAAATATATGCTGGTGCTAAAAAAAACATAGCACACCTTAGGCCCCTATTTGTAGTGGCATAGACAATAGCAGTGTAAGAATAATAGAGCTCCATGTTTCAGGAATGTTTCTCAAGAACCTCATGGAAAAAGTCCCTTCTGTATTATTAAATCTGCTAGAACTAACAAAGAAATGAACAGAAGTCATGCAGATTGAGTTTCTTTTGATGGCTTTTACATATGTGTTTAGATCTTGCCAACAAAACAAACCATGAATAAAAAAACCAATTCTTTTATATCAGTAAAAAAAATAGAATTTATTTATTTCCCAGCAGTTCTAACTGGTATCCATGTGATTGAAAGGTAACTTCAGTCTTACAACTTCTTTTTTTAATTTCACAACAAATTTTAAATGGATGTTTTATCTTGTCAACCCACTAAAGGCACTTAAAAATTGTCAAGTCAGATGACAAATGTTTCTGGACTTTTAAAAACATGTGCTTTCTAAATCAAATAGTTTTCTAATCTTGTTTTACATGTATTTTTCATTTCAGCATCTCAGTTTTGTGCCTACCACTGCAGAAATCCAAAACTAACGTCCAAATCTTTGTTAATCCTTTTCATACAGAATACTTAGACTGAGTGAAACTAAAGCAGAGAAAAAAGCACTTTTTTCTCTTCAAAATAACAATTTGCAATTCATTATACTATTGTTTTGGAGAAGACCTGTGGTGCCTCAAAAAGCAGAAAATTACTAATAAAATAAAGCTATTAAAAATATGAGTGTAAAAACATACCTTTGTTATTTCCAAGGCCATAATCAAACCCTTGTCCATTACTACAGCTTGTCCCCTTACTGAAAGCTTGTATTGAAAAAGGACTTGGGGGAGGAGTCTGCACATTTTGATCTAGAAGGACTTGCTCTGTAAAAAAACCACATCACTTCAAAGTTAGACCTGAGTAATGGATTTACACTAGAAAGATGAGTTACAAAGCAAAAGGGAGATATTTATTTTCACTGATAGCACTCTTCCTCTCGACTAAATTTTCTTCAAAAAAGCTCATATCTGCTCTTCAAAACTTATGCTCTAAAAATATTAAGACAGAGGACGTAATACTATGTAGACTGTTTTTTGTTTGACTGAGTTGTTGCCAGCTATGCTATTATTTAACACCTTTTATTTCCAGAAACATTATTCAGCAGTGCTTATTCTTTGGACAGCAATTGTTAAAATCCCTTTGACAAAGCAAGGTGGAGAAAGGATGGTTTTCAGAGGGACAAACTCAGAGCCAATAAACATTTAATTGCGGCTACCCCCGATAGTTCATGGAAAACAAGAAATTTTTTCCTGACAGATTTATTTGTATCTGTAAATGAGTACTATAATTTTACTTTCTGCATGACACTAAAGCAACCTCCAACCCAAAGGAGTATGTAATAATATTCAAAACTGCAGCAGAATTAAAACAAATGAGACAGAATCCACTTGACTATTCAGATTTACAGAGAAATTACTGACTTAATTGGTCAAAAATACCATTCCAACTGACAATATATATGAAAGCATTCAAAGGAAATATCCCAAATGCAGGTTTAAAAGCTTGAGCTGGAATCTTGAATTTTTTTTTCTTGCCAGTGTACTAAAATTAATATGGATAAAATAAAAAAACCCACAACTCTTTAAAAAGCAATTTTTAAAAAATTGCATTTCACGACAAAAGCATTTTGGAGTACACACTCTACATAACTTACTCAAGTTAAAAATAAATTTTGAGAGAAAGCTGGAAATTTAAAGTCAGTTTATAAAACAAAGGATCTAGAATTTTTTCAATCAGAGCTACTCTAGATCTTGCTGTAGTACTTTACTGGATACCTGGCTACAGACCTAGCTATTCAGTCTTCTGCCTTGTCTCTGACAGAAACCCTACGCATTAGGGGAATTTAATTATAATTTTATTAAATAATGAAAATATGAATGTAATGTGAAAGATGGTGTTATTCATGGATAAAAAAATGGACATTTGCAAATCTAGCTAGAGCTCCTGCAGATTCTTATTATTTTCCTCTACCAAAAGCATTGAAACTGATGATAAATTATTGTGAAATAATTTCATTGCAAATAAGAACAATCAGTTTAAGCTAACTTTCAAATATGGCGTAAGTGCATGAAATTTTACATGGCACTGAGGTGGACTAGGAACCTAGAACAGGTTGAAAAATCTCAGTAATTGCACTGATAACTGCTTAAACTGCTTTAGCTGGATGCACAGGAGACATCCATCTTCACCCTACCTGTAAAAAGAGACTCATCTAGAAAAGATTAACAACTGGTATATTGAGGCGCGGGATTCATATCAGGAAGTTTCTAAGATGGTATTTCTATGAGCTGTATTGAAGAAATGCCACTACAGAGTTTTGTCCTCAAAGGCTGGAGCTTGCATTTCTGTTTTTCTGTGAGAGCAATTCTATATTCCAAGATGTCCTTCAGTAATAGTGCCTAACCATTAAGAATTTGAAGACACATCTTCAAACAAGGGTTCTGTTTAAAGTCTTCCTGATTTGTGATTCTTTCTTAGAACACATATATACTTTGAGAAATTTAAGACAACATGAAATGATAGGTCAAATACTGAAGATGACAAGACTACTTAAAAATGCAAAATACTGTCAAGTTATTTAAATGTATTTCTCAAAATAAGCACTCTGCAACAGAAATTTTTGCACACTGATTAATATATTAATTTCAGATAAATTATCTTCTAATGGAAAAGCAAACAACCCTGTATAAAAATAGAAAATAATGAATTTATCAACCCTATTATTGAATATGTGTACTTTCAAAAATAAGGCACTGTTCCAATTCACAATTATTCAGTTTATGGAATCTACTTGGGCTCTTCGAGCATCTCAGAACTTGGTATTATCAGACATCACTAAAATTAGAAAAGCTATAACTTTTACAGGAGTGTTTGAACTTATTATGTAAACATTTATATATTTAATGAAAAACTCTTGGCTATTTCCTTTCTTTGCAGAAGGTTTTACACCTGAAAGTCAAGTTGCAACAGCCTACAGAAAAAACTTATGTTTCAGCAAGGAATTGCTTTGTTCTAATACAGTAATATGATGATAATTGTTAGAGTATCTATGTGTGAAATCAATTTCAGCACCAAATGTCAAAACCAGAAAAATGGCAAAGAGTCTGTTAAAACGAACAAATAAGAGGTTGACAGTAAATGTGACCTAAAAATACAAGCAGAATATTACTGCTGAAGTCAAAGCTTTTCATAAAGACACGTTTTGGAAAACAGATGCATAAAAATTAACCCCAGAGCTAAAAGAAAAAAGATGGTTAAAATTATTGTCCAAAACTGGTAAAGAAGAAATAATATGGAAATATTTTGACTGTTTTTAAAAAAATCATTTAAAGAATGTTTATAAACACTTTTAAGTCTTACCGTGCAACATAACTCAAATGAAAATACACAAGGTAATGTTGTACCCGCTCAAAACCCAGATACTTCTTTATTTCTCCTGTTTAGATTGCTTATTTTTTTAAAAGTTAATTTAAAAAAATAAAAGAAAACAACCACTTGCCATCTTCATGTCGAAGGTACTGGTTTCCACCTCTGTCTCTAGCTAATGACCATGCCTCGCCTTCATCACTTTCACAGAACTCTACCATGCTGTTCTTATCCATTTGCACCCACGTACCTTCTGAATTAGTCACCTGATGCACACACATAAAAAAGCAGAATTTATTGACTTCTCAGATAATTCAGTAGTATGATTCAGCAACTATTTATAGTATCTGGAAAATACATTAAATTTCAATCTATTGCAAAGTAAATGTTAAAAAAAAAAGTTTCTTAAATTAAGGCCACAGGCTGAGGCAGACTGAAGTACCAAACCTATTTATGGCATATTCACATTTAGGAATAATTCCAAAAATTTTAGACCTATTTATGTTCAGAAGAAGCAAAAACACCAACACCACAACTTCAGAAAACTTCAGAAAATCCATATAAGCCTAAATAAAACTTGAGGGAAATAGTCAACAAGATATACCTTCTAATCGATGGTGGCAACAGGAGATAATAACAAGATAAACATGAAAGGTTTTTGTAAGTATGAATTTTGTTCCTGATATTATATTTAGGAAATAGCATGACACACTTCATCCTTAAGCCCTTCTTAACCATAAAACACCACAACTGGACAGCCCAGAACAATAACAATAGTTCAGCAACTAAACAAATTAATACAATCAGTAAAGAGAAACAGCAATTTGTTAAATGGTTAAGTCCTAGGAAAACATTTTATAATGAAACAGATTTCTTTCAAAGAATAGAACAAAAGTAGATCAAGAAACACAATTTTGTAAGGAATACTGTAACAGAAATACATAAGCAAGCACAGGCAACTGCAGTGCAATTTTAACACTATTCCAATCAATGCAAAAAGGCAAGAGACATGACTGCATTAGTACTGCTAACATAAACCAAGTTCAAAGGCCAGTATTTAGCATGAGGAGGGGAAAAGCAAACCTGAAGAGAAGCAGATTCTTTTGCTGTGGTTACTACTGTTATATACTGGTATCTATGAAGACATGAACTGAAGCTACAAGGATCCATACCTCGCCCACTGCCTTGACTTTGTTTCCCAGAACTAACATTCCAATTGGGATACCTCTAAGGTTAGGGCAGCTTCTGATGTTGTGACCTGATGGGCCAGTCTTCACTACCTTGTACACTCCAGGTCCACCTCGAAGGAATGGCATGTCTTGTTCTTGCATCACTGCTTCCTGTGGGCAGTGTGAATTTAGGTCTTTGAAAAAATCATCAGCATTAGACCTAGATTCCTGAGAAATTAAAAAAAGGCAAAACAGAAGAGAATAAAACCTATTAATACCACCTTTAAACTACTGAGATAAGAAATACTTATGTGAAGACTACAAGAGGTAAATTTCAAAGTTAAAGGAGATCCTAGTCACCATGCTAATTTTAGTGTGCAGTGCTGAACAACTACTAAACTGCATATTACTTGAATTACTCCTGAAATTACTCTTCAGGCAAAAGTAGTATAAAGGTAACCATTTATATAAAAATAATAGTTCATAGCTAACATCAGATATAAATTACTTAATGTAACTGCTTTCACTAAACCTTCATCCTTGCTGGCATTTCTCAGGATACACACTCATTCCTCTAGCTATATTTGTGACATTTTCTTGAAGTCTGGGGCTATGGAAAGGGAATTCAATATTATTTCATATTATTTGCTGATGAAATATATATCCAAACCTGAAGTAATAAACACTTTGAATTTCTTACCAAAAAAAAGGGGTAGTTACTAAAATAAGAGAAAAATTAGCATAAATTGTTGAGCCAGCAACAGCTTAACTGAAAGGCTTTTGTACAAAAAAACATGAGAATGGGAGTAACAAATGTGCATTTATTTCAGAAGAATGCAAGTAAGAAGCAGGAGCAAGTTGCATTATACTTAAAGTCACAGGTACCTTTAAAGGAACATATGAAAGTTACAAACTACATAATGTCCTGCTGGATGAATCCAGTGGTTCACCTCATTCAGTCTTCTGTGTTCAGCAACAGAGGATGCTTTTTAGAAGCAGCATAAAAACCTTTACTAGTGGTCTGTCCCTTATATACCAATAGCATTTAAAATCTTTTTATTATGGATGTTACAGGGTATACCCTATTTTCTTTACTGTCTATTTATCAATCTGATTTCTTGAAATTTAATTTCTTCTGAATATGCTGATATTTTCTGCCTTGACAATCTCACACAAAAATAACTTCCAGGAGTTCACTTCCTGTTGTGAAGAGGAATACTTTTTTGGTCAGATTTAAAGCAAACTTCTGGTTACATTATTTACTTTTAAATGAATGCAAATTTCCTCTGATCTCTTTAATTATCATGTTTTCAGCTTTTTTTGGTATGGAAGCCTGTGTACTGTGTCCAGACTAACACAGCAGTTTTATAGAGAAATGATTCTATTATGTAAATATATCACTTACAATGCAAGTTAATGCAAACTGAGGTAAACTGGTTTGAGGGGAAAAAAAAGTTTGAACATAGTTTAGATCTTGACATACTAAAGTCTGCTATTCTGGAGAAAAAGAACCAGTGGACAAACAAGTTTTAAAATCTCTAAACCAAAATGTACTTCACATTATTGTCTTCATTACAAAGTTTGTTAAAAAAATCCATCTCAAAACATTACAGAACTGATATTCAGACACACACCTCTAGAGTCAATTTAAACAGCTTAACTGTACATAACATGTCATGTTTCTAGAATTCAATAATTAAAAAAAACATTAAGAATCTGCAGAGTATTTATTAAATATCTGTGTGGTGGCTTTACTCATACAAATATCATCTTATTAGATGCTGCAACTTTATGTAGGGCCTCCAGCAACAGAAAAAAAAATTCCCAGTAAATTCTGCTCTAAGGAAGAATGAAAGGCTTTGTTATGTTACTAGGCCATCTCTCCGAATTTTTAATTTGGTTTGTTAAAAAAGGAGAGTGCTACTCATGAATTAATAAAAATTCAATAATCTGCCCCTGTATTTTTTTCTCATTTTAGAAGAAAGAGACACAGATACAGCACTGAATGCAAATCTGATATTTCCTATAAAAATAAGTCACAGTAAAACAGACTTCAAAGAATATTTAGCATAAAGTTGAGTCATAAGGTGCATTCTGAAAACACAAGACAGTGTGACTGTTCCTGTAATTTAACTCACCTTAGGGGGTAAAGCTTTGGAAGTCCATGAAAAAAAGTCCAAATCCCTTACTCCTTGGCTAGCATTAAAGACATTCTGAGCAACAAAGTTTGAAAAAAAGAGACATATATCAACAAAGAAATGGGAACAAAGAAATATTGGAGGAAGAAGCTCAAAGTACTACAACGCAAACTTTCTCATCAATTAAATGTACTGGTAGAATGTTTTGCAAAACGGGAAAGTTTTGTTTTCCTGATCAAGTCACCTGAGTCCACTGCTCACCATGGCAAATCATCCATTACACAGAAACAGTTTAGTATGTCAAAAGCTCAAAATGGATGTAGTGTGTCATGCCATTTACTGAAATTAAGAGCCAGACATCTCTTACAAAGCTTGAGACTTCAGACACAGAAAAATCTCATATTTCTGTTACAAAGAAATGGTAGCTGGTCCCATCACAAACCAGCTTTCTAGCGAGATGGTCTCCTGTTCTGAAAGATGATTTCAACCAGTGCAGGACAAGTGCACACAGAATTTTAGTCACCCAGTCAGAACCAAAGAGATGCAGAAGGGCTAAGCTCTCTGTTGCTGAAAGGATTTCACTTGCACAGAATGATTTCACCAGTTTGCACATCAAAATTGTACTTTTTACTGGAGCCTAAAATTTCAGTGCTACATGGAGAACGATTGCTAAGATTCCATTAGTTGTAAAACATACAATGCATTAACTAGTTTGTTATGAATAATTGTAACCCAAATATAGCTGCCAGAGAGACATCACTGATTTTATAACCAATTGCCCATGCTATAGGAATAAGCACTGCTGTTCTGCTTAATTTTTCCTCCCACAAAACAGTGAGGACAGCATTTTTTCATCACTGGAAAACATGAAAAAGAAGCCATCTTGTCTCCATAAGCTAGTTCCTGTTCATTTCAAAGAAATTTTCACAGTTTCTGTCAAATGAAAGAATAGTATACATATAGCAGTAGTAACAATTGTATTTATGGTATTTGTGATGGAATTCCTTTGACAACACACCCATATCATCTATACGAACCAAAGTATCACAATCTAATTTCCTATCCCATCCTGATATGGGAACCACATGAAATCCCTGCTCTGCAGCCACATTAAAATTTAACAGTAGCTAAGGCAGTAAATCCTTTCAGGCAGAAACAAGTACAAAACACCCTTGGCATGCTTCATCTGTATTCCTTGAAAAAGCACTAACATGTTAAAAGTAAGCAAATCTACGCTTTTATCACATCTACTATATACTGCTTGCAAACATTAAGTTTCAATAATACAAATTATCTGCCATTTTGACAAAGAGAGGGAAATTGTCACAACACCAGCATTTCTTTAGAATTGAGTACCTTTACCCAGAACTGAAGGAGGTAGCCATGAACTAGTGATATATGCTCTGGGGCACTGGGGAAGGTGAGGAGGGTCTCGGATATGAATATTAGCAAAATAAAGGTTTATCAGCTTGACATAAAACTATGGCAACTATAAAAAGCCTACACGTGCCTCATGAGTGTATTTCACAGGCATCCAACCTACTTAAACTGTCTGGTTCTATTGCTTTGCAGCATATCTCTTTTTTTTTTTTCTGATGGACTTCCACTGAAAAACTTGGACTATCAATACCTAAAATATTTAGGCATCATTACAAAGGTCTGTTTTTCTCCATCACATAGCTCTATGTGTAAAACACACAAGGGAAACCAACAGCAGTGAAGTGGGACCATGCTGGCTTAGAAACACCAAGAAGATCAAACTAGAAGTTCTCCTTTGCTCTGTGAACTTGAGAACCTCCTGCCTATCATAACAGTGCACATCAATTCAGATGAATAGATCAGGCATCTATTTGGGAGCTAAGTTTTCATTCTAAAGAAACTAATAGATAGAATAAGGACTAAATTCAAAGCTTCTATCATCTGTAGATTTATTTAATACTTTCCTTCAAGACTTTACCTTCCAAAACCTAAAACTAATTTTAGAAATTCATACTTTTCCTGATAATTTCGAAGTTTCAGAGATTAAATTAAAAAATTAATTTGTTCTGCCATGAAAAATCATCAGTCCATTAGGAACCATTTAAAACTTCAGTTATTATTTTTCAAAGCTAAGACTTATCTTAAACAGCCATCTTGACATTTTACCCAACACAGTCTTACTCTTCAGTTGCTTTCCCTTTTGGTTAAAAGAATGGCAGATTTTTTTGTCAATCTCCTGCAGTGTTTCCACAGAACATTCAGGTTTCTGAGGTTCTGTGATCAAGCACTGGAGTCTACATACTAATTTTGATTATTTCTTCCATTGCCAAAATGGCCTGAAAAACTTGTAGTTTCACAATCCTTGATTGCCTGTGGTGGCCAGGGAATGTAATATTGTAGCTGGACATCAGGGTGCAATAGTTCTTCTTATAAAATTTTAAATTTAAAATGAAGAAGTGAGAACTTAGAATGTGATTTTTTTAAAATACAAGTTCCAGAGTTTGACCAAGATGAATTTCTATTTCTTCCTAGTGCGCACTGTTTTATATCATATGTATCTTTCTACTAAGCACCATGTGTAAGCATGAATAATTCAAACTGTCTTCATAAGGAATTTTATAAGTATACAAATATATGTCAAGAAGAAAACAGGTGATAATCAACACTGCCGAGAACCTGTACTGTTTTTCATCTGCTCACTGTTCCATAATACAGTGAAGAAACAGAATAACTAAAACTTTTAAAAAGGTTTTTATATATTTGCCAAAATGTACTGAGAAATTTTATTTACTTAAGGAATTGATAATAAAAAGCCAGTATATTTAAACATGATCAAGTAATGTAATTGGAAATGACAAGTCTGCCCATGCAGAGTTGAATAGAAAATGGAGTCTAGTAGAAATCATGTGACATCTATTTGAACATGGCCCAGCTCAAGCATTTGATCTTCCCTTTGCATTTTCTGTCACACGAGACTTTCTCCAGTCTTCCTTTTAAGCCAAAACTGGTTGGACAGCTTGGCTCCAAAAAATCTCACACAATCACAATTTTTTCTACTGCATTCTGCTCATCGTGTCATTCAGCTACCCAACTCAACAGGATGGAGCAGATATGAATTATATCACAATTTAATTTAACAAAACTTTAGCATTTATTACTTAATTGAATATCTTTTTTGACATAAGTCATTCATCTCCAGAGAAACGAGAGAATCAAATTTGACAACTTGCAAACAGTCTTTTGGACAATTCCAAGAAAAAAATGTGTAACTTGAAATATTTTCAACCTAGTAATCACCATAAACAAGATTTTAAATTTCCTACCAAGAAAGCAGTATCTGTGCAAAGGAAGGATCTAGCAAGAAAGCAGTATATGCTAGACTAGCATGTGGTAAAGACTTTAGGCATTCAAAAGTCACCCTCTGAACCTTATCTTTTGTCACCTTTAAAATATAAAATGTTAGAGAACTATTTTCTTCCTTTTTCCTCTTATTATTGTGAATCAAATAAACAAATCTTACTGCTTATATACTGTCATAATGAAATTGAAGTTTCAGGATATGCTAAGTCCTCTTAAAAATACGAAAATTAGAGCCAGGCCAGGAAACTTTTCTGACAGTAGCTCAAAACACATTTCTTGTACATGCCTACATTGTTGTAAGAGTTGTTCTCATAACCCTTTTGCTGTGTTGGCTGCCACTTACAGAGCAGAAGCTAAGAAAGCATGTGACTTTTAACTTGTGTCAGTCAAGACATGTGACTGTTTACCTAAAAGAAAACTAAGCATTTCTAAAGCTCATAACAGTCTAAAGGGTAACAAAACTAATTCACAAGAGTGTTTAACACTCTTTGGTTTAACCCTCAAAACAAAGAGAGAATCTTTCATCTGAACTTTACACAAAATGTTTGAAAACAGAATGTTGTTTTTCACATTTGATTGTACATGACCTCCTTATTCACATGAAATTGAATTTTCAAAATCATGTTATCAAGATTGAATGTTCAGTTATTCATGGCAGACATTTCTTTCCAGGCTTCTCTCAAGGACCACAGCATATGCTCTTCCCTAGAACCACATGTATACCAGAGCTGTATGAAATACGCCAAGCAGTAAGTTCTTGCTAATCACAGACAACTGCTGAGCTCAAAAATAATCCCTTCTACAAGTAAAAAGGTATTGAAGATAGCTAAACTAAAAGAAAAACAAAAACAACAACAAAAAAAACACACAAAAACCCACACAACTAAGAAATCTACCAGACTATAATACCCCTCTAGATACACAATATTTACTGAAGTTAGTTATTTAGTCAACATGAATTCACTTTTACCATGGATGAACTGGTAAAATTCAACTCCTGCACAGAACTATTAATATTTCACGGAAGTATAATATAGGAATTTTCTAATGGCAACCAATTTCTAAGGCAAAAAATACAGGCAAAATTGTAAAGCCGAATTTTCCCATGTTTTCATACATTCTACAACAGACTAGAAAAACACTGTGATGACAGGCATATCTGAGTGACTGATTTCTGAGTACATAAATAATTTGCTTCCCAAATCTAAAATTAAAATAATTTCCCAAACAAGGATTCTATTGAAAGAAATCTACAAATAGAAATATATCAACAAATAATTTGTAGACAAGAAGACCTTGTCACATCATGTAACACTATTTGGCAGAACAGCCAAAGGACATTTTGAATTTCCAAATTTAGCTACTAGCAAATAGCCCAATTTCACTGGGATTGGGAATATCTCAGTTCTCTACAACCAAAAACACGTACAGCATAATATTACTGGTCTCAGTGTTTAATTTAATGAAGTATTTCTCAACTATCTTCAACTGCAGCAGAGGCTTACTCAGATAAGATGACAAATCAAATCTAAATAGCAGTATCAATTACATCTGATTCTCACATTCTGCCCAGAAGAAAACAAGCTACTGCCCACTCAGGGCAATGCATGAAAACAGATGAGCCAGAAAGGCCTGCACTTTCATGAATCTTTTGAGAAACACTGGTTTAGCTAATATAGCTTTTCCTTTTTTGTCTTCAACATTTTTCAAAAAACTGTAATTGGATTCCAGAAAAGATATAACCTTTAACTGTACTGATGATGATCACCAATAAAGTTATTCAAATTCTGTTTATTCCTATTATAAATTCAATGTTTGTCTTGAAGCTGTAGCTAATGAAGTAATAACTTAATGATTCAGGTATAAAAGTCACAAAAAAAAAAAATCCACAAAACCCAGAGCCTAAAGAACTTTTTTGTTGGTTGGTTCTTTTAAAAAGCAACAATTACATAGATTCACTGTAGGCTGCAAGCCTCTTCTGAAATCAGGACACCAGTGGACTACTTCACAGACAATGCTATCTAGTGTAAAAACACCTGGGGTTGCAGACCACAATTTAATACTATTCTGCTTTTATTAGCAGTCCCTGCCTTTCTCTTTCTCTTCTAGAAGAGGCTTCAATAGAAAAAGCCTCATACCTTTCTACACTCCACCCTCATTACACAGCAGCCCTCCAAAATGCAAACACATATCAGGTTGTATTTGATAATTAAAATATCATTTACCTCAGGACTTTTTGCAGCCTTAATTAAAGAAAGTCTTGTAATGAGGATAGAGTGTACTTTTGGATATTTTTCAAAGGCACCTTTTACTTACGTCAACAGGTACCAGAAGGCTCTTGCCAAGATGTTGATTAAAAGACAGACACCAGGCTTCAGTGTAACCATTCATGTTAGGAACATACTTCTTTATTGTTTCATCATTCAGCCTCAGCCAAACACCATCATCATTGTGGATCTATGGGAAACAAGCAACAAGAAGGAGCCATGCCCTCCTGTAACTGTTCTGTAGCTAGCAAGGATTAACAGACTTCAGGCAGACAATAGCAGCAAAGAAGCAATGAACCTCACAATGCTGATACAACATAAGTAGAGATGAAGAGGAATATTGACAAAATCAGAACTCCAAAGCAATGGGGAAGTATATCCTTTTATAAGTCAAGGCATGAAGATAAATTTAAATCAGATCATGCAGTAATAAGAATTGCGTTGAAATAAAAGAGGAAAGAAAGTTAAGCCTTAATAAGCTTATATAAATTCCCCACTTCCCGTTTTTCCATTGCTGGTATGACTCAGCAAATCGTAAAAATATTCCTTGCATATGAAATTATATTGTAAGAAAAATACATGCATAGCAGTCTGACACACTAGTAGTGATCTTCAGATCTTTAAGTAACAGATGTAATGAAAAGGACATCTGCATCTGCATTTTTGTGTGGAGTTGAAATAGTAAGTAGTGAAAAGCTAAATCTTAAGAGGTATTATTTTAAGATGAACTCCAGGAATTTTCTTTCCTTGTATCAGTCTCAAATGTTTGTTACACGGGTTTTGAAGTAAGTAAATTAAAGGAAATGACAGCTTGAAAAACTAAATTAGTAAATTTAGATTTTTGCAATTTATGGTCTTAAGTTGTATACGTCAGCATCTAAACATGGAAAAAACCCATTATTTGCATGAATTACCTTTACATCTCAGCCCAATTTTCAATAGAAACATCTTATGGATTACCTCATCAATGAAAGTGATGGATCCATTGACTTTCACTATGCCTATTTGCTCACTCTGAAGGGAAGGGTGGCTACGGATACGAAGCCCTGCACTGTCCTTGGCCACAAATTTGCGAACCTAAGAGAAGCAAAGAAAGACAGTAAGGAAGAAAAAAAATTGGAACAGAGCTCTCAGAGTAAAAAGAAATAGGTTTAACAGATTCTGAAATGCCAGTGACAAGACAGCAGTCTTAAGAGTTACAGTTTGTTGCTAGTTTCCCATGGCTGCTGTGTATAACTTCATTTTTCTACTATAATCAAAAAAATTACAATGTTCCAAAAAACCATAATGTAAGCATACATTGAGTTGGAAATATTTCTGTTACACCCTACAATAATCAGTACAAGCTTCTGATTTTTTTAACACACACGTTTCATCCACTGCTGAAAATTTCACCAGATTTGCATTTTCAAATTTATTATTTATTTTAACTGATCAGCCTGGGATTACCATTTCTCAGTTGTGCTACTGTAGTATTCTCTTTAGTCAGCTTTTTAACCAAAATTTGGATATTTTCCTTAACTAAAGAGTTTAAGTAGCCATTTTAAAAGAAAATTATCTTTCTACTTCTTTATCTTTCAAATAGCTATTTCAATAGTTTCTTTTTTTCCCCACAGGAAGGTTAGAGCAGAGGCTCCTTGCAATTAGCTGGACTTACTACAGCACCCTAAAATCTCCTAGTTATTATTCACTATCACATTTTTTACCATTCAAACATTATTGGCCACCTGTCCCATAGGGAACAAACCTAAGGCTTCCTATTAGTCTCTTAAAACCAGAGATGCATATATTCCATCCATATGGTATAAAACCATTTTCTTGGAATGTTATTCTCAAACTCCACAGATAAAAGCGATAAAAGTATGAGTGAAAATATGGATTTATCTATAACAACATAAAGCACAGAATGATGTGTAAGGAAGAAACTTGGTGATACATAACAAAAGGTAAAAGCTAAGTGTATGAACCTTTTTTTCCCTAAAGGAATTATTTAAGAAATTATATTTATTCTGAAGATTATTTATAAAACAAAATACAAACCCAACAAAACCCCAAAACCAGAAGCATGTAAAGGATTTCATACATAAATTACTCAAAAATGTGCAAGGTTTTGCTTATTAACAGTCCTCTTACTCGTATTACTTAGATTCTCGCAACAGACAAAGCTAAGACTTTCAATGTCCTTGTAAAATCTGAATCATTGCTGACAGCATTCTAAACACAGACAAGCCAAAAACAAAGTCTTGCAAATTAGGAGTCCTTGCATGATGTTACTTCAGAAAATCATTATGACAGTTTGCTAGAACTTGCATTAAAAACTTTAATTTAGAGGAAAATCTCACATTCCAGATTTTGAGTAGGCACAGGCCTGGAAAGAGCCTTCTTCCCTTTTGCAATAGCTAACCTAATTAGTTAATAAAAAACTTCAACCTATAACTAGAAATTACTTAAGGATCAGATCCGCTGACAGACAATATAATAAAAAACAGATTATGCTCATTTCTGACCATGATGAAAAATTTTATCATCTGTGTCTTCCTTCTGATACAGCACCTCTTTGCTAGGAATATTTCTGTGTAGCACAGTGAATTTGTAACTCCATAACCCCTCCATAGGCAGTTCTTCCATGGAGCACACACCAGCTGGATTCCAACTGAAGAACTGACTAATGCAGAAAAGCTTAGCAATTAGGATGTACATCATCCCTACAGTGCACAGCAGTTTTCAAGAGCTGTGTTGCTGTGCTTTTTTATTTGACAAATCTGCGAAGAGGTACATGTCACACAACACACATCACACAAGAAAGGGGTGCTGTCCAGCAAACCTTAACAAGGGCGTTATCTATGAAGGGGTGAGAAAAACCACCCCCAGCCCAGAGCTTTTGGCTCTGGTGGTTTTTTTGTTTTGCAATAGATGCTAGCTGCTTGTTGTGTTAGGATAGTAGAAACTATTAAAATATGTTAGGGACCAATCATTCTGGTACCAGTCTTACACCTTCAAATTCAGCTAAATTAGGACCATTTCCTTCTAGTTGATTCCAACTATCCTGATTTACATTGCATAGCTTGAAAAACAATGCTTTCCTCAATAGGATGTGGAATCAAGATTCCCGCAAGTTAGTGAATTTAAGCTTTGCAGACTATTAGGAGGCAGCAGATCTTACGGCTCAATACAGATCACTAGCATAGTCTCCTTCAGATTTTTCATCTGACTTCAAATAACAGAGAACAAAGAATACACATATAAAATCATACCACACTACCCATTCTCAGCTTGCAATTTCAGTCAGGTTTGGCCACAAAACTGGAATGTTCCAGTGCCTCAATGAAAATATTTTGGTGTTTCTAGCTGAGAACAGATCACCACTGAGAATGCACTGTTAGTGTCCTCTGGTCACAACTGTCGGAAATTTCAGGCTGACAAAGATGATGAAACAGTATTTAGAGCTCAACTATGCCCTTTTTGTCAGCAAAACATGATTTGGTATACTGGACTCTGACTGATGCATGTCTAATCTGCATTCTTGGCTTCAGAAACATGGAGCACAGTAATTGTACTTACTAATTAGTTACAATACTGCTGTTGATGCACAAATAATTATCCTGATGTGTTATGTGATTTATTATGACACAGAAGAAAGAAGACTGATTAAATGATTTACCACGAAAGGTCCAGTTTAACTTTTCAGCTGGCTCTACAGACACTAGGACAGGACAAACATGGCTCCTTTTTCAAAGAGAATAAAACTTGCAACAGGAAATGACACATGCACACAGTACAACACAAGAAGAGGATTACACACTATATAACACCTCAGAAGTCCAGAGGACTGACTTCTGTCAAGTACTTTGACTATTCCTTGACAACTTGACAGAGTTATCATGTTTGAACAAGTCACCCCAATTTCCACTGTAATAATTGAAAAGAAAAGCAGAACTTCTGTTCAGCAATTCATCTCATATCAAAGCAGATTCTCTTAACTTGGAGACAGCAAAACAACATATATGATGATCAGCTTGGGTGGAGGTACAATGAAGTTGCATGAGATAAATCTCTCTTAGTAGGAATTGGGAGTTCTAATTAAGATAATGAACTAACCAGGCAGTCTTCCTTCCAACAGAAGGGAGAAAGTCTAAAAGAAGCTTCTTGGGGGAAAAAAAAAAAACAAACAAAAAAAGAGAGCCAGTGAGGGGTAAATGTTGCATTGAAACTAAAAGTACATTTATTATTTTTAATTTGAGGCACAGCTTCAGGGAAAAAAATCTGGTTAGTAGTAGAAGCAGATGCTGGATGCATTTTAGAGACCAGGGAACCATACAACAAAGTTACTGTCTCTGGATTATCCTGAAGTAAAAAAAAAAAAAAAGGATGCACTGCATAGGTAAGAAGTTGTCAGAAACCTGAACCTTTTATCATATATTAATCATATGATTAATAATCAATGTAATCATATATTTCTTAACCACTTTCCCAATTTCAGCAGGACAGGAAAGACAACCTTGTGGTATTTCAGAATTCCACAACTTTAATACAGTTTTATTAAAAAAAAAAAAAACCACAAAAAACCAAAAAAAAAACACCAATCAAAAAAAAAATTAAAAGAAAAAAAAATCAGCACCTCATTTAATATCCCTTCCCTGCATCAAAGAGGAAGTACAAGGTATCTCCCTCATCTGGGCATTTTCCTTATACAACTGCCACCTATTTCAGCTTACTTTCTTTATTGTGTCTACTTTTGTCCTTTGGGGTGGAATGATAAGGTGAAATGGGCATGTCAAAAGCTACAGTAAGAATACCTTTCAAAAACATAATCATGCCATTCTCTAAGGAAAAAAAATATACTAAAGAAACTGGTTATGGATTTTATATTGACTAAAGATGCTCAAAACAAAATCTTTGTAAAATTTCATGCACAATTAACTTCGTAGAACAATAGAAAAGAAATAGAACTAATAATAGTGCAAAATTTTGTCTGTGGTTTTAACAATAGCCGTGATATGTTTGTGTGACAAGCCAAGGCAAATGCAGTTTCTGTAGAGCTTCTATCAGTTTTATGAATTCATGTACAAAAAGAAAATGAAATTAATTTCATTTTATCCAGTATATTAATTTCATTCCATTCAGCATATTAAAGTGATCTGCAAATATCCTTAAGTCTGCAGCACTATTATATGATAAAGTATACATTAAATAACAAAAAATCCCACCCAAACATAACTATCTGTTTTGCGTGGTTTTTTTGGTTTTTTTTTCAGTTCTCCAAACCTTGTTTGGCTGAGGCTCTGCTTTTGGTTTGATAAGTTGGGTTCCAGGAGGTATCATTCCTTTTGGAGGATCTTTTACTTTCACTTCTAGTCCAGCATCTATAAGCAAATAAAGACTAAGTTTAAAAAAAAATATAAGGGGATATATCAGTTAAATAGTAACTACAGTTTATCTGTGCTACAATTTAGAGTAAACAAAATAACCACTTACTTATCTGTCTGCCAAAATCAACACTTGCAGCTGCTTCATGGTGCAAGGCATTTATTTTTGAACATTTCTATTTTCATATGTGGAAATTTACAGATGTGGTTTCATGCCGTTGTTAGATACCTGTCACAGTGTACATACAAAGCACTACCAGGTAATTTTGTATCCTAATAGTATCTGTAGGGTTATGTTTCAAGGCATGGTCAACACAGAGTCTAATGTTTGAGAGGTGCAAGTGAAAGCTTCTGGAGAGGCAGTACCTTATGCAATGCTGTACTGCTACAGAAGCCAATTGCTACATGTGAGAGAGAGATATAAGAGCCTGAAAAAACACATTATACAACCAGAAAAGGCCTATAATGTAAAAAATTGGTATATATAATTATCAATGCGGTTATAAAACATGAAGGCACTGGAAAGTGACATTCTTGTTTGTGAAGAAAAATACATGTAAATACATGTGAAGAAAGATACAAAAATTTAAATAATAGATGAATATAATAACCCTGAGCAATAACCTTCAAAGAAATTGCTCAGCAATTACTGTTAAAAGCAAACAG
Organism: Passer domesticus; assembly: GCF_036417665.1. Taxonomy (NCBI): domain Eukaryota; kingdom Metazoa; phylum Chordata; class Aves; order Passeriformes; family Passeridae; genus Passer; species Passer domesticus. The sequence goes on along the minus strand of NC_087475.1, from coordinate 50,115,744 downwards.
CAATAGTAGATTCTTTTGTGGTTTTTGTTTCATTTTAGAGAGTGACTGTCTGAAAAACATATTGAAAAGAAGTATCCAGACATAGCAATAAAACTGTTGGTTTCACTAACATGCTTTTAAACAAGCATGGCAGTAACAGAAGCAATCTACAAGCATCAAGAACATAAAAGGTTTGAAACAAAGAGAAACTGTTACCAGTACTTAAGCAGTCAAAAGTTGACAGAATTATGGGTCAAGCATAAGTACATCAAAGCTTCAGAGGGTATAGTCTAATATAATGACTGAGTCAGAAAGCTCCACTGCAGAAAAATGGCACAGCTAATTATTAAGAGTATACTCATATCTATTTAATAATGAAGGTTAACAGTTATATTTATAATTTCTAGAAGTTTACCCTACACAATGCTTGAGGATGGTAGAACCTATGTAACAGTATAAGACCAGTTGATTGAAACTGCAATGTAATGTTTCCTCCAGAGATGACACACTGGAAAAAATACAACTGAGTGCATCACAGGCTCCTATGAAGGCAAATGTTCCTCTCTTTGAGGAACAGAGATAACCATTAATAATAATACTTTATATATCTTATCTTTTGTAGTTAACACATAAAAACAAATCTCATTCCATTTCTATATGAATTATGTGTACTTGCATTTATCGCTATGTATTTACTAAAGGTAGCTGACCAGCACCTTGGTCAGTATTGGGAAAGAGGAACTGCTGGTGCCTGTGAACTCACCCAAACCCTCTTATCAGATGTGGGTCCAGCTACAGCATGGTGTTTCTACTACCATCTTCACCATATCACCAATAAGGCTGACATGAGAGCATTCAAGATAAAGATATTTTTGGAAGAGCACTCTTTCCACCACACGCTATAGTATCTCATAGTGCAGTCCCCAAGACTGGCAAGGTAACTAAAAGATTTCCAGCAAGGAATGAACCAAAAGCATCTAAAAACTAGTACAAATAATTAAGAGTTTAGGTAGAGGCTCAGTTAAGACCACATATCCCCAGTTTTCCAGAATAAATGACAGTATGTATCTCAGTATCATCAGGAAGAATTGCGCCTTTCCTTAGGTTCTTCAGTGCTGGGCTGGGGTTTTTTCCCTTTAACTACACTTCTCTGTCACTCTCAGCTGAAATAAGACATTCTTCTTTCAATACAGAGCTGAGAATAAGAGAATCTGTTAATCTGGTAATCTAACCACATTATAAATACATGATTTGCAACATATATTCCTATTTCAGTGTGTGGGGTTTTCTCTTCTGACAAAGAGTGATTTAACTAGAAGGCTTCTGAATGAAAACTTGTCTACTAAGTTTTGCTATGAACTGTAATATTAAATCTTATGAGCATCAAGTGTTAGTATACAAAGTGTAAATAATATAAATTTATGCTTAAATATAGTGAAAATTCAGTACCTATTTCAATGCCATCTATAGTAACATGAATGGTATAGAGACCAACAGCTCCAGGAGTCCAGTTTGCACAGTATGTACCATCGTTATTGACTCTGATCAGCATATTTTCACTGGGTCTAGGCATAAACAAAACAATTAAAATCACTGAACAGTTACTGTCTTTTTGGGTGCAATATGTCATAAACATATAATGATTATTATAATGTTTAGTTTGGAAACTACTCTTTTTCTAGCAGATAATCTAAATACAATTTTTCCCTTTCCAATGTACTAAACTCCTACTATTTACTATGAAAATATAAACCTCTATTCCACATTTATTTAGAGCAAATAATAAAAGAACACATTCAGAAAGTAGCTAATACAAATAAGGAAACAACATTAGAACAATTAAGAAAAAAATATTTTTAAAAAAAATTGCTACATAGAAGAAAACATAATACTTGACTTCTGTGTTTCTACCTTTAGACACGATTACCTGTCAGTTACACTCGGGAGTCTGGGTGTAAGCATAAGTGTCAGGACATGTTAATGTAAATCCCTATCCAAAAGAAATTATTTGATATTTACCTCTTTGGTGTTGGTGAAGCAAAACGTAGTTCTTCAAAAGAATAATTTTCATATGCCTATACATAGATTAAATTCAAACACAAAACCAACAGTTATACCACTGTCTTGAATAAAAGAAAGCAGAGCATTTTCTTAAAGAACACATCAATCTAACTTTACACACCCCACAAGCATTGATGAAGGAATCAGAAACAAATTTCAAAACACAGAAATATACATGCATACATGAAAGAGTATTTTCACTGTCTCATTAAGCAGTCATTATTTAGATAAGAAAGATTGCTACTGCTAACAAAAACCTGAAGTTTTTGAATCTCTTCAAATGTGACTTTTATAAAACCCTTCTGAATCCAGGCAGTGCACTGAAGACCATGTGAAGACAAGAAAGCAAATAAGTTGCAGGTAAAACCTGCAAACCAGCCCAGGGGCTTTATCAATGAAATTTCATCCTTTTTCTCTCAACTCCAAGTGAAGATGAAATTCCCTGAATATTGAGGTGATACTTCCATTGACTTCCACTACAAAAAAGACCTGGTTCACTTCCACAGCATCTTGTGAAATCATTGCTTTGAAAAGCCCCCTAAGGAAACAGAGCTAGTCCTAGGAGTACACAAAGTCTCTCACCAAGAATCTGTCTGGGCTGAAATAGTTGCTGCGTTACGAGATTCTCCTGTTAAATCAAAACCAACAAAAGGTAGGCTAAAAGACTTTGAACATATATGCAAATCAGCCATCTTGGATCCCTGTATAAAGATATTTTGGATAAGTTAGCTATCTAACTAACTAAAAAAAAAGATTAAAACTAAAGATAGTTTTGACTATCAGTCCCCCAAACGTCATAATTTATTATACATATTTTTATTATGTGAGATTTTATAATCATATTTAGGTATTTGTATCAAGTACTGATACAATGTGTAGGATGATGTAAAATGGAAGTATCAGGGGATGTCTGCATTTTACATTGAAATGAGTGTGCTTAATAATTCAGGCAGGGAAATATAACACAATATTGACATTGCCTTGAATTTAAAAAGTTCTGGATGGAAAGGACTGAACTTGAAAGGAACCTTGGGAAGATTCTCTGGAAAAGCACTAAAGACAGAAATCAAGCATGTTTCAACAGGAGAGCTACTTTTTGAATTTAACCTTGGTGTCTTTTTACTTTTATCTTCATGAAGGTTCCTACTGTTATCTTCTAAGAGGATTTTAAATGAATCCTTCCACTTTCATTTTCCCTTAGCCTCATTTCAACTAAAAATGATTACACATTAATTAGCTGATATTAAGCATTCCTCACTCCATAAATCTCATCTACAGAAGAGTTTTTGAACACCCTACACTTGCACCACCGTAATTTACCCCAAAGCATCTCACCCATTACAAGATATACCACCCTAAGAGTTGTGTGGGCAGATTTGACACCTATCACTGGAAAAGAAGCAGCAGATACCCGTAGACAGTGGCTATCCGAAATATCATCTAAGCCCTAACTTGGAATAAGTAATATATTTCTGCATCCCCTCAAGTCAATTTTAAAAGAAGAAGCAAACCAAGAAGTGATGCTTGCAGTATCCCAAATAAAAATGTCAAAAATCCCACCTTGATATGCACATGAATTAGCAAGTTCTTAAACCATTTGTTGCACACTACCTTGATTTAATAGTTCTTTCATTGATCTATTAAGACATTATTCACTACCCAGCTGCACTATTTACACACAGGTACTGCAGCACTATCCTCTGCCAGTTTGCTGGTTCTGCCCCCACAACAAATCCATACTGATTATGCTAAGTATTATCCTTACCCTCCTGGCTAATCTTGTCTCATTAAGCTGTGCAACTCTTAGCTGTACACAACATGTCACATCTCATAACTGGGTCAGTATGGTACACATATGTAAATTTACTGCATGTGCTGTAACATAATCAAATCAACACTAGCTGCTCAGCTTTCACTTCTTTAAAAATTGTTCCTAGCTAAGTGTCTGAGCTGATCCATTTAACAGTGGCTCATTTAATCAGATGCTGCATAACACATACGCATTGATATATAAATCATTCGTATGCCTTTTTTTACTATGCTGAGCTCTTATTTTTTCCTGCTTCTCTATTTCACCTGTTCTAGTTTAAAGTATGCATTCACTGCAATACTCCAACTCCATATAAATAAAAATACTAGTTTAACTTTCCCTTCACCATTTTAATACCTGTTTTTATTTCTCCTGAATGACTGAGATTAATTTGTTAATCTGTTTAATCAAAATCAAAGATGACTTTCCTTTTTATGCTAATCCAATCGAACTTGCTTTAGAGTTTAACCAATTGGCCCTTTTGATGTATTTAGTTTATTGCTGAACTAATATTAATCAAAGCAATTTGCATTGAATATATTTTCATGTTGGGACCTAAAGTAAACATACATTTTTCCTTCTCTGCTGCATACCTTTACACACTTGGAATGCTGAATTCTATAGTTACATTGCCAAAATTGCAGCAACTTACCTTCATCATTGTAATAGCAATATACCGAGCTTCTTTTACTATCATTGGCTCATAGGAGGAATCAAGCTTTGGTGAAGGAAGTCCTCCAAAGGTCATATCACTGCTAGGGGAAACAGCTGTTGCAGGACTGCCTGGTATCCGCTGCACTTTTTTAACTTGTTCTTGTTGCAAAGATGTTTTTTTCTGAGAAACAGGAATAGCTTTGACTTCCACCTGTGATAAGATGTGGAAAAGGGAATATGATTTAGTGGGAAAACACACACACAGACATTTCTTTTAAATTTGATGCAGTGCAGCGACAAAGTGCTTAGAGTCCTCCCTGTAACTCCAGCTGTGTCAAAACCCAATGTTATCTACATTAACCTGCAAAGCCAAGCACAGCATCTTGGGAAGATGCCAATGGGCATGGGAGAAGCACCCAACTGACTCCACCATCAGCACAGGCTGGTGTCACTTCTGCCAGTTCCAGAGCACTGCCTGGCTGGAAACACACAGTCTGGTATGCCTAGGAAAGTTTTCCCAGAACAGAAAAGTGCAACAAAGGAGAAAGAGAGCCTTCCAAGCGAGTGCACAGACATCAGAGCAGATCATCATGGCCACTAGACCTGCATCAGCCAGACTGGATCCTGGCCAACTCTGCCACCTCACAGCCAGCACTGCACATTTATACTGTGCTCTTCAATGCATGTTTTTACTGACTTTTCCCCCCAGAGGTAGCACAGATCTCCATTAATGCAGGTAAGGTTTTTGTTACTTTAATACATTTGTGAACAGTAATGAAATAATAAAACCAGTAATAATTTTGATCATATTTTGACATATCCTTTTCGTGACTGATAGGATAAAATCACTACTGAGAGTCTTCCACTTGTTCTGTCACAAATTTAAGTCAGTAATCACACAAGTTTCACTCAAGCAGTGTTTGTGACTAAGCTGATTCTTGTGTTACTGTTGCAGAACTGCTGTTCATTATTATGTTTACAGCTCACTGTAAGAAAACTCAGTTATTACATCATATACAAAGAACAGATATGAGAGCTTTTCACACAGGAATCATGCCTTTGTAAAAAGTATTTACTCTACACTTGGGCTTGAACAAAACCAACTACTCCACAGTAGCAGTGGGCTTTAAAACAGAAGTAACCTAGTTTATTAGAACTACAGGAAAACCATTTTGTGTTTGTTTAGTTTGCATTGCTTTACTACTTCAAATCAAGCAGCCCACTTTTATAGATTCCACAAAATTCTTCTAACTCTACCTGAGGCTGTCAAGAACACCTCCTTTTCAGTACTGAAAAACAGTGGCTGAAGGCAAACACAGGAACACCAGTCCCTGCCAGTTATCCTTATTAGCTGCAAGGACTACAGGAATTTCCAAGAATTAGAAACAGAAAAGGCAAGAGTATTATTCTAGTCTAAAATAAAGTAACTATAAGGTGGTCCATTAGTGTGCTTTTGATTCTTTTTTCCCATCACCAAGTCTATGGTTTATAATACACTTCCCTGGCTTACAAATTAAAAAATAGATTATTGTCACTTTAATACATCATCACCACCCTACCTCACTTATGACTGATTATTTATGCAACTACACATGTGTAGTTCATTATAGGCAAGTTATGAATTTCATTAAATGGTGATGGCATAATACAGAATTTGGCAGGTTTGTGGATTTAGAGGTAAGAAAGTCTGATTATAATGAATTTATTTATGAATGCCACTTTCTGTCCTATACAAGAGTATTCTGTGGAATACCTACAATAAAAACTAGAAGACAACAAGATTAAGCAGAACAGCCAAGATTACAATAATTACCTTCATATTAGGAACATGAACAACTTCCCCATACTGGTCTTTTGTTTGTACTGTAATAACAGTAGGCCAACCACATCGGATGTCATCCTTATTCAAAATCAATGATGTTTTTTGAGGATCAGCATATGAATCTGGCTGCAGCCACCTAGAGAAAAGAAAGCCGCCTAACATTAAAATCTCTTAGAGCCCCCAAAAGACAAATTCTTACTCTGTACAAATGTGACATAGAGCTAAGAAAAGACACAGAGTATCTGAATGCCTACGTGCTTTTAACTAATGTATTAATGGAAACAATAGAGCCAAACAGTTTTATTCAACTAATACTTAAAATAACTATGAAAGTTCTATAGCCAATTAAGAGGACAAGCAACAGTGCAGTTTTACCTTGCAAGTCGTCCACCACTTGATCCTGGTACACAAGCAATGAAATCTTCCAGAAACGACTGCTCGTTGCTTTGTACCTGCAGGGGAAGACTTCCTTCGAGAGCTTCCAAAATGGTTGGTGAGTGAGATAGTGCCAAGCCTTTTCCAAGAATGCCTGAGTGAGCTTTGCACACCTTTTAGGTTTTTTTGGCAGAGGTTGGGGGTGAAGAGACATAGAACAGCTTTTCAGTAACATGTTCACATTTTTCCATAACGTGACACAATTGGTAAAAAACATTTTGAGCATTTAAAACCATTTAAGAATAACTTCACCCTGATAAAAGCTTTAAAAAAAGCTATCTCAGTCTATTAAACGATACTTTATGACAAAACACGTTAAATGATTTTGAGTTGAGGGACATTCAGCATTAAATCCCATTGTACTCAACAAAAGGCCATCAGCAAAGCAGAACAACTGCAATCCTATGATTATTATTTGGGAGTTGATTAACATCACTGCTCAGCTGAAAAAGTGATTTTATTTCTCTAATTACAAAGACATGTAAAAGACTGATTTTGGTAACATTCAAAGCTTGCCAAATACTGCAATTTCAGCCAAACAGGTATTTTTAAATACTTGGTCATCTAATGTTCTATGTGACATTGCATGTATTTTTTCCAAGCAGATTCAGTATAAAAAATTATTCCATTTAAATACTAAAATTCCGTATGATTTTCTTAAACTGTTAAATAATAAGCTGGATTCCATTATATGACAAAAGCCTTACAAAGCCTTATTTTCTTCTGTAGCAGTCAGTTTCAATGCAATTTTGTGCTTAAGTGCATTGCAATGGATAAAAAGCTGCAGCATACCTGTAAGGCAGCCTCTTCAAGTATCTCAAGATCCTCTTCAAACTCACTACCTGCTGGAAAAATGTAACAGTTATATCACCTACATATTACAGAATATGAGATTCAATTCTGTTTTGTGAAGCATTTTATATTACAAATTTCAAGTCTGCATAATGATGTAACATACTGTTCAATCAACAGCTGAAATATTTTCAAATAACATAGCAAACATGCAGTATTGTGTAGTTCAGTGCACACACAAATGAACAGTGTAAGTTACACAGAAGAACAAAAATTTGGTGCTTATCTTTTTATCTCCAAGGCACAATGTATGGCAAGTCTTTGGATGTGACTAGATACTTTCAGAAAGACTTTGAGAGGTCAAGGTGGTTTATGGGAAGTAGTATCTCTCAGTATGTAACAGCTGCTCCCTTTTAAGAACTTACCTTTGTAACTCTGCATAATTTCATATATTATGATTCTTCCTAAAACACAAAGCTCAAATATATACTATTACACAGTATTTTTCACAAATCCAACTCCAAAGTCTGATTCCAGGATGACCAGAACTGCCAAACACAGTCTTTTAACAGAGGAGTGAAACAAATAAGGCTACCATATTCCTACTGTCTTGTAAAACCATGTCAGGCAGTTCTACTCGTCAGAAGAAAGAGGAATAAGAAAATCAAGTTCCAAGGCAATTTTTAAAATTCAAAGAAATAAAGACATCTAAAAACTGCCCTAAGAAATAAACTACTACCAGAATTGATACAATTAAGAATGCAATAATACAAAAATACATAAACCAATTTCGCACCACTGTTTAAGTCAGATCTTGGTCATAGACCAGATCTCTCTTGGAAAGAGAGATATCTTAAATATACATCATGGACTGGCAAGAAGGAAAAACAACCATTTGAACATGGTAACTTGATCAGTATTTGGGTATAACTCTCAAAGATACTTTTCCTAACATGTGAAGAAATCACTTCCTGGTCCATCTTCCTTCAGAGCAAAATAGGCTTAACCTTGTTGGATCCTTCAAAACACTTTTATTCCTAATATTTCTAGAGGAATACTCCCACAAATATTTGACTACTTGCACATGGAATATATCCACTACAACAAACTACTTTACTAGAAAGTAAAGCCGTAGACATTATAACAAAGTATGAAAAGTCTACTGAAAAGGGCCTTCCTGTCTGTATGCATTACAAGAAAGTCTTTTATATGATTATTGATTCTATTATTCTACGTAGGTTTTTCTTAAGGGACACTCTTCCACAAGTAAGGTAACAGGGCTCTGCAGTTAGAAATCACAGTATTAAATAAGTATTTCTTTATATGCAGCAAAATTCTTTTCTGTGCAGCAAAAGATAGAAGATGCATAAACTAGGATGCAGAAATGAAAATAAGTCTGATACTAAGGCATTTAAATGTTGCTCTAAAAAACCACAACTTTACCACTTTTTCTGCCACAGTGTTTTTGAGACACCAGGCAAAGCACCCAAAGCAAAATTACACACAACTGAAAACCATTTTAAAAGGTTGCACAGTAGTTTCCATTTGCAAATACTACCACTGTTGACTATAATTCCCTAGTTTTGTTTACTCAGAGAGTCTAGTAGTCTGGGAGAGAAACAATACACTTATGTAGCACAAGCACTGTAATCTTACCAGCAACATTAACAGAGCTGGTTGTAGTTCTTGAGTTGATTTTAGATACAGTCATACAAATCAACTGCCATTAGATCAGTCATCAGAAAACTCCTTAGAGGCAATGCACCTATCCCTCCTGTCTTGAAGATCATACACAACCACTTTTGTATGCAGCTGCATAGGTAACTTGACTGCATATTTTATTTCAAATTTCTATGGGATAGCATAAAGTCAATCTATAATGTTACCCATCCTATTTTAGGCACTTTAACAGAACAAGCATAAAAGCTCCCAAGAGAGAAGTACAAAGTATTGCAAAATATGGGAGATTAAGGATTTCAATCTTTTGTTGTTGCACAGAAGTCAACAAAACTAAGGAGCTTGAGGAATAAGAGAGGAGGGCACTATTTAACCTGAAGAATTGCCTGTACTTTGGAGAGTGAAATACAGATCTACTAGTACAATTGAGGTGCCTCCTTACAACATAAAGTAAGAAATTTGTAAACAATCCAAATACACAAGTAAAATACTGGATTAAAAATACAAAGAAGGTTGTGTGATTGTAACTCCACACTGTTCAGTGCTCTCCTTCTCATTAATCCACGCTTCCACTGTAATAGTATGTGAGCTTTGATTTGTGCTCCTAAATTAAAAGGATCAGAGAGATATCCTGTTATAAATTATGAGCCTGTTTTTCCTATTTGCTGATGCTATTTAAGAGAAATTATATTACTCATAATACAGCTGCATCATTAGAAGTTCTAGTATCATCTCCAGATCCATTAATTTCCACAAATTCACTTTTCCTTACATTTTAAATTGCAACTGGGTTACCATAAACCTCTATTTGCAGCATCTGCTGTAAAAGTATGAGATTTCTTTTCTAATTGTAAAAAAAAAAAATTACAGTAGAAATATTTTAGCTATAAGATCTACAAATGAAATGGTCACTTTCACCTTTAAAAAAGTAATTTTAAGATTTGGAATTCAATACCGCAGGTATTTTTTCATACAGAGAGGTGTGAAGTGTGGGGACAAAAACCAGTGAAAGAGAAATACATAGATGATACCTGAACATTTATGAAGTACCACGAGGAAACTGGGATACAGTTCATACAGTCATACACTACCTGTGGATGGGGTGAGTTCATTCAAATTCAAATGACTAGGTCTCCCTCCTCCCCATATACACACAAAGAGAAAAAGGTAAGCAGAAAATACTGCCAGCTTTATTGTTTGATTCAGTTTGAAGACTCCATTTTGTATTATCATCTCTAATTAAAAGCAACATTAAGATTTGAATGTACTGTTAATTCAGAAACATGGAAAATGATGAAAAAATGAAGTATGCTCTTACCAATGGGAAGCGCTAAATCTTTCTTCATCAAAGCTGCTGCACATGATCCTCCTAAATTTGCCAGTTCTTTCTCCAGCTGAATAATACCCTTCAAATTAAAGAAAAATTAAAACAAGTGTCTTAGAAAATAGGACAATAAATACATTTTCCTGACAATGTTTTATATGAAGAAATACTGTATGTCCCAGATTGAAGCTTCTCAGCAATGTATTTCTTGTCCTACAGCTACTGCCATGTTTTGCTGTGACACAGGACAGTGTACCAGAATTTTTAGAATAAAAAGGTATGTTTGAAAACAATTACTTATAACTATTCTTTAGATGACAGACTTAAGTTATTGGCTACCATGTCTTAGCACTAAGCATTCAAAATATGCCAGCAGCTTTGTTTGTAAATGCTTTAAAGAAAAATAATGACATATGAATCTATATGGGTATTTTTGAATAGAAGTAACTTTTGCTTAAGGGAACACAGACTAATTATATCTATCTGTAGGAATTATAAATCTTATTCTGCTGAAAGCCAGTGTGACCACCATAGATGATAATCTTACAGTATGTGTTCTTATCTGATATGTCAAAATATTCCAAAGAACTTGACATTCTGAAAATCTGAAGACATGATTTAGCTTGAGCAAAATCCAGAAATAAGATGAGGTAAATCTTCTGTGAGGGTTGTAATGTAAGCAAGACGCAGACCTTGCGAAATCCACATGAAGCAACAGGGCCAGAGTCCCAGGACAAGGGAAGACATTTTTCTGGATGTAGTGTAAAACATATTAAGTGTTTTTAGTAATCTCTTAAAGTAAGCCAAAAGAAAGAACTGGGTCACGGATGCGAAGAAATCTATCTTCCTTTGCAATAAACAGTGGTGGAAATGACTCATGTCCTTAAAGGTAAAATGAGGAGACCACTGGGTAAAACCTGAGGTAGCCTAAATGCACACAGCATTTCCAAGGAGTCAGAGTTCTGGTGTTAAGTGAGCACTGGAAAATAATGCAAGTATGTCATTCAATAGGCAGTGACAGTAAAAAGCCTCACACCTTTTGATCTCTGATGCAAGAGTAGGCAAGAATTTCAGGAAATCTTATATCCCACTGACATACCAGATAAAAACACACTATATTTTTGCAGAGTGCCACAAATCACACAAAAGCCACTTCAATAGTATCCGGATTAAAGAATTCCAAATTAATAATGCCCTTAACAAAAAAATGTTATTACTTTTATATATTAATCTAAAAATATTTTGCTAATGTCACTTAGCCATAAGTTGAAATACGAAATTTTTTACCTTCAAAATATTTATTAGCTGATTTATTAGGTGAAACAATTATAACTATTCACTTTTTCCCTTACCTCATCACTTCCTGGACTAAATTCATATCCAATTGCATAACATTTGAAACCATAAAAACAAGCTTTTTCATCTTTCACATAGTCTGATGCAGTCTCCAGAGAAAAAAGTGCTTCATTCCCTTAGAGAAGTAAAAGGATAAATTAAATGAATAATATATTCCTCCTCTTTTTGTGCTTCTTTTATGTAAGTATATATGAAACCCAGCCTTTATATCTAAAATGTGAATTAAAACCATGGGAAAAACAAGCAGACCAATACTTCAAGCAAGAAGCCTACTATAGATATAATTAACTTGCCAGCTGGGATGAAGACACTTCTTTAACTTTGTTTGCCACTACTAGTAATTACGTCAGTATCTATGTAATTACGTCAGTACCTGGCAATACCAACACCATGGTAGGCCATCCTGAAGATCCAGAGAACTTTTTCAGTTCTATCCATGAATTAAGGTTCTCATGAACAGAGGTATGCTTTGGTCCAAATCCCAGGCTCTGTGCAATTCTGACAGGAATTAGTAAACGAAGGACATCCTCTGACTGAGCGGTGCCACACTGAGTGTCAAACTCTATTGTTATCCACCTGACACATTCAGGAAAAGTCACCTAAAACAAAGCAATAGGTTAATTATGACCAAGCTTTTGAGGTTATTAGGTTTTTTTTTTTACATTCACTTCTTCATTTCCATTTGGCCTTAACTCAGATTTAGTCTAAAGAAGTGATTTAAGTAAATCTCCAAAATTGTTTTGCCATTCTTTTAATTAACATTAACCTAATTTATTCCTTGCAATTTATGTACAACTGAAATTCTTTGCACTTTACTCAATTAGAATCCTGTGTTATAACTTAATATTCTGTTTAAGTATTTGCACTGGCACCACTTGTGATTGCTTTTAAGATTTCTGCACAGGTTCATTAAAAAAACAACTACAGACCACTGTGCACATTGAACTCTCAGATACCTTTTTCAAACTCAAGCTTCATGTTTTGTGCAATCCCAGAAAAGTACAGAGCAGCTGAATCCCAGTTGTGAATGTAGTTTGCAATAAAATAGCATATAGCTACAGAAATTCAAATGAAGTTACTACTAAACCCAAGGCTTTAGACATGCTCCATAAACTTTTAGGACAGATGTAACCATTATTGCATCAAGATGATCATATGGTAGCTACATTTTCTGCAGTGGATGTCTTGCTGTCTCACAGGACAAGCACTGGATAGTAGAATAATAATTTATGTCCTGTTCAGGCTCTTGATTACAGGTTTGCTACTTCTGGATGTCAATTTGACTAGAACTGACTTTATGTATTCTTACAAAACATTGTTTAAGCATTAGGTAAGAAAATCTGATATGTGATTATATACTCTATATGTAAAGACTTTGAACTTCTACAACGTCTACAGTTAGAGCAAAGAAACTCTGTATGACAGCAGAAAAATCTAAGACTGCGTAAATTTAGGGATTTAGAGCAGATACCTGAATTAGGGGGTTATTTTCCACTACACTTGATATAGAGTTTTGTCCAAAAAGCAGTACAGCAATAATATAATGTCTTCTATAACAGACACATCCACGGCAACAATTTTTCAGATAGCAAATTCTGACTAAGAAAACTCGTGTAAAGCTTTTAAGAAGCAGCATGTGCACTTAGAAATGGTGCTCACCTTATAGTGTGTAACAGAGGCAGGTTTGTAGGGGTGCTCACTTTCTACAACAGCATAGTGATTGGAGGTAGTACAAGCTGAAAGCCCTTGCTCTGGCTGGTTTCCAGTGGTGCTGTCTGTAGACTGGTTTGGGTTAAAAGCTGGAGGGGCGTATTTCTGATTCAGAACTGCCACAGAAGGAAGCAGTTGTTGTACCAGGCCAAAGACCTCAACAGCAACCTGTAATGTAACACCACATGTGTTATTACAAAGTCTTATAACTTGGTGAAAACAATACTCTAATACTTCCATTTCTCTTCAGTGGTTGTTTGAACATTCTCAGAATATCACTAATAACAATCCATTCAATCATTTTGCAATTCTGCATCTACACAATCCTAACAGAAAAAGCACCAGTACATTAATCTCCTCTTGGAGACTTGCCAAAGCTGAAACAAGAATCTGTATATAACTGTGACATCCTTTCCCTAAAATAGCTTCTACTAAAACCTTGAACATTATCAAACGGTAAGCACAGGTTCACAGAAAGTAAATACTAAAGCCAAAATCCAGTTATACTCTATAACCATATTAGTATTTCTTTTAATATTAATATTATGTTTCTTGTAATCTTCACTACATTTTCTAAGCAGATGAACACTTCTACAGAAAAACACTTTGTTGTTTCAAATCTCAGTTCCATGAAGAAACAAGGTAACTAAAATCTGACACTTTCGTTACATGTCTACTAGATTTTAAGCGGTTAGTTCTATTTCCTCCCCCTTTAAAAAAAAGTCAGAAAACATCTTAGAGCTCATGAAAAAGCAATAAAAGGTAATAGTGCATACTAGCTAAGGATTATTGACATTTATAGATCTAATAACAGATCTCAAGAGTGTCACAGACACATGCAAGAAATGCCATGACACCGGAAAGAAATGTTTTATTTATAACTGATATCTTTCAAACTCTAAATTTGACAGAAATTATCTTAATTTAATGAGTAAATGCTTCTGCTCTTTACTGTAAAAATAAGATTTTTATAACATAAAAAACCATTTCATCCCCCCAATGTTCATCAGTGAGTTGTAAATTACATTCTTCTCATTCCTTACCTTTTCCTACTACTAAAGCATCTCAAATTTCTCTGCTTCCTTAAGGTATTTTTGTTATCATGCTTTCAAGTCAAGTTAAAAAAGGTCATTACATGTTTTTTAAATTCCTGACTCATGCAAAATTCATGACGCATCAAATATAAACCACTAATTCACAGAATAATAAGAAACCAAGATGGTCAAATTTTCATGGTAAACCTTTTCCTTGCATAACATTCATACATTTCTTCAGTAATTTTTCTTGAGGAGCATACCTTGGGAATAGCTGCTGCTACTGGTCCTATGTAGGCTATGATGAGTGGAAGCAGCATTGAAAACAGACTGGAAGAGCTGAGTAATTCTGGAATGTCTTCAGCTAAATAAAGACAATTGGAACAGAGGCATTATTAATAAACATGCTGTGGTTCAAAGCACATCTTATTTTTCTGGTTTGCCCCTTGTAAGTTAAACTTCTATTTCCCAGACTATTTTTACCTCAAATTGTTTTCATTATTTAGGCACTGTGGAATTCTAAGTCTGCCAAGTCCACCCAAGATAAATATATCATTATATATAGTTCTCTGTTGGAAAATTACCTTCTCTTAGAGCACTGTTTTATTGCATTCTTTGCCATTTGTGAAGCTGTGTTAATATTTTCTACAGTATAAAAGTTAGCACAACAGTCCTCCCAGACCTTCCAAACTAGTTTTATAGCACTATGCAATATTCTGGACAATATGGCTACAATAGCTGATATGTACATTTCTCACAAAGGGATATTTAAGTGCTTATACATTAATTACATTAACCGGTCCTACTGATTACAACCTTTGTGCAAAACACTGAGCAAATTTGCAACTAACCTGCCATAAAACATCTTTAGGAAATAAAGAATCTTACCAGCTTTAATATGATACTTGGTAAATTGATGAGCAAATTTATTCAAAGTATATGACTGTGCTATCACAAGCATAACTCAATGACATAAAAGTTACTCACAGTTTGATACCTACAGGATAAAAGGTTAGAAAAATATTCTTTGGAAAGCAAAAGAGAAACATCACAGCTCTTGTATTCAGGTGATATTGTACTATGGCTGGCTAGGAAAGTAAAAGTTTTGAAAAGTAAAGTAAATTTTCTCAAGCCTTACCATCTACAGCAAGAGCTCTGTGCAACAAGTCTTTGGCTGCTCGTACAACAGCACTCACGACAGAGAGAGCCCTGCTACAGTTTTTGTCCTCTTCGTTAGCTTTGTTCAACAGCTGTGACTGCAGATCACCATCATACTCACTCCTGGACAGTGGATTAAGTTAAAGTAAGTTCACAAATATGAAATTACATTAAAGAAAATGACTAATTTTTGGCATAGAATAAGCAAAACAATTTTTGATAAAGCAATAAAAAACCACAAAGAAACCATGGAGGATATTTTGGAGAAAATATCTCACTGTTAGTCCTTTGCAAGAACTTTGTTTGGCAAAAAGCATAAAAAGCATTTTTCTGCAATGTTTATTTTCTCTAGATGCCTTTTAAAATACAGAATTAATTGCTATGCTCTTCCAAAGATAGTTCCCTGTCATGGTAAAAAAAGAGCAACGGTAAATGCTTCACAGAAACAAATAAAACTTTGTTAATGGATATTTCTACATTTTTGTAAGAGACAAAGATTCTCCCTTCTTATTTCAAAGATCAATTATGGCTTTGAAATACAGTCTTGGGCTTACCCTTAACAAACAGTTCTTTATTTTACATCCACTCTGTATGTCAAATTAGGCTTTCCTAAACAACCATTTCAATAAGGTTTGATTTGCTTTTCCAAAGCTATCAAATGACAATTACAAACTAATTCAAGCTTTCAATATGATAGTGATTAAGCCTTGGCATAGAGAAATAAAATCATTTAGTCAACATGTAAAACGAAATCTGTTATTCTCGTTTGGTTATCTTGTGTTTGTCCAGTGTGCTATTTTAGGACTAGCACCTCAGAACGTTAAGAAATTTTACTTTGAGCAGTTCAGTGAACAAGGATATCTCTCCTTCTCTGTCATGTGAATCAATCACTCTTACAAAAAGATTGTTTTTCCAAAGTGTCCTAGAATTGTAGCTTTGCTGTCAAGCCTCAAGCCTTTTTCATTTGAATTTTTTAGCTATTGATGTAGGTGCAATTCAACTGAGTAATTTTCCAACAAATCCTTCCCCTCCAAAACTTTTCTGCCCTTACCAAAAGTGTGTTAACTTCTGTATATGGCCTTTCTTTGCATATGCCCAAGAAACATTTCTATTGATATCTGAGCATCCTCCAAACAAAATGAAGTGTGACTTTTACAAGCTGCTCTATAATAGATGACTGAACATTTGTTTCTTTGCTGTAAGCAAATCAAAACTTCAAATCATTATATATCAAACAGTGAGTCCTCACACTAAGTCCATAACCATAACAATGCAATAGATAAATTTATCTTGTCCATGCAAACTACAAAGACATTGTGATTACAGCACAACAGCTGCAATTTTTTTCAACACGATTTATTCTGTAACAGTTCCAACTTGTACCACTAGGCTTTCGAAAGCCTCTTTGAATTTTATCAGCTGAAACAAAAAAACCCAGACTGCTCTGATCTGAAGACAGGACTTTGGTGGGGGGATTATTCATATGTTAATTTATTATTGTTAGAATGCCTTGAAGTTTCCATTACTGAAATTATGTTCTTTGCTTTTCTGAAATCAAAGAAATTGTTATTTCTCTGTAATTTTCTCTTTTGGCCGTATAAAAGCAGACAATCTAGGAGTAAAAAATAGATGTTTTCCATGTCTTTCTTTCATCCTTTTTACATAATGACACTTTCCAATTATAATACTTTATAATGAAGTCCAAGTTTCCAGGATACTACATCAAAAAGTATCATGATCTGCACCAGTGCAATTCCATTGTTTATTAAGCAATTACTGTTTTTACTGACAAGCTGGATCTTCAAGCACAATCTCATGTTTTAAGGTAGTTTAGAACTATACTATATCTTCAAATATAGCATTACTATAATTTAGCTGGCCACTTTATTTCTTCATATTTTCCTTTCTTTAAAACCTTCTTACGAGCAACATATTCATGTGCTTGTTAGTCTAAAATACATCAGTTGGTGTAATATTACTTTTTCATATCTTCTACATCTTTTATTATGTAGGCACTTCTCACACAATCAAAGATAAAAGTAAATTACTATTCATGGATCATTTTATTCCTTCCATCTTCTGTTAATCAGCCTTGTACTGCCAGTTTGAAAATCTTGTCCTTATACAAATCAGGGTAAGCACCTCAAACACAAAAGCAATGCTTTCTGTAAAAGCATTACCACAAGTGAATTCCTACTGTCATCCTGAAAGGCTGAAGTAAAGCTCCCCTGCAAGGACCGTCAGGTGTTTCAGCTAATTTCTTCAGGCAATTGCAATTTCTCTTTTTACGCCTTTCACCTCTAAGTAAGAGAGGAGTTCCTATATAAATATACCTTGCTTCACTACCCGATGCAATTATTTTTGGAAACTGAAGAACTGAATAAATTGGAGAGATAAACACGCTAGTGAGTAATTTCTCAGCTATCTCCTATGGTATAGAAAAAATTGAAATTGAAATAGTGTATCTAAATACGAGTTCCTCATATTTAGAGCTTTAAGGCAGTAAACAATGGACCTCGTAAGAAGTCAACCATCACGTTATTTGTCAAATAAGAAAAATCCAGACCCTAAAACAAGACTGGAAGAGGCATCACAAACACACTCTGGATGGATTTATTTCTACCACTTCTTAAAAACAGATGTAGCATGATAACACTGTGATGGTTTCATCCACTTTACTTAGAAATGAATCATTACAACACACAAACCTGTAATAAAGGATCTGTGGGATTTGTCCTCGTGTTTGGTTGGTGCCATTACTGCTCAGACTACACGTACTGAATGTAAAGGTTACACCATCGGGACACTGAACCGTGGTCATTCCACCATCTCCATTGGCAGTCCGGCTTCCGTAATTCCTCAAACGAACTGCGTACTTCACATTTTCCTTGGAAAGAAGAGCAAAAATAGGTTGCAATATAAAACAAGTATCTAATGGTTTCATGGTATATGAAAGTTATTATTTTACATTAACACTGGCAAGTCTGAAAACTCCTTCAAAGCACTCTACAAATGAAATTAAACAAAGAAGATCCAGCATTTAACAAGAATCAGAGCTGTTCTATGTTCCCAAACTATGGACCATAACAAATTACTACTAATTACTTTAAGAGCAAGCAGGCAGCCAAGAAAATTAAATATCAAGTTGCATAAAAAAGTTGCACTTTCAAAAATATTCTAAAATTACTAAGCATCTACAATCTATCTTATGCAATTATAAAAACTGGGATCTAATTTCTTCTAGCTGACGGGATTCGGAGCTTTTAATTTATAGCTTGAAACCGAGACTTTATGAAGCACATGTCAAGATCAATTTGTGAATGTGCATCCAAAAACCCAAACAATTTACACTGACAATTTCAATTTTGTTATCTAAAGAAGTTGTATGAAACCTACAGATGTGCTTTTATTTTATTTACCTTCAGTGGCACAACTTTGTCAAGTCTGATTTCAGCTATGTCACTAGGAGAATCATCTGTGGTGTAAGTTCCTTTAACCAATTCTAAAGATGTCCATCTATGAGAATGAGTTGCATCTCCAGTATGATCACTCTGATTCAAAGAAACAAAGTAATTTTAATACATTTATAACAAATATATGACACATGCAATTGTACAACTTATGTTTCATTGCATAAATTTTTACACATGGCATTACAAACAAAAAGATGAAAACGTGTTCAGAGTCAACAGTAAAGCCCCTCCCCTAAAGAGGAAATTACTGATCAGAGAGGTTAATTTCCCATAGTAACCTATGCTTGTCCTTTGGAAGAGATCAGAATCATCAGTTATACTCAACAACTTGTATGTAAAAGAACAGCAGTTTTGCTTAATTACAAGAAGCCACAACACAGTTTTATACTGCTTCTAAGAGAGTACATCAACAGCACCTGAAACATCTGTAGGTCTGAACATGTTGGTAGACTATTATCCTTTTCTTCAATTTTTGGTTATAACCTCATTTCTTAATTTTATTCATGGTTTACAGAGAGGTAACTGGTACTAATTTATATTTAGCTCCAGGAAGTGAAAAGTCCCCGATACTTCAAATATTACTTGTAATACAGGAAGAGTTCACGACAATAACCAAGATAAGGACCCTATTAGATATCATATGAAGCTTGTGGTAACACAAAAATCTTCACCACAAGCAAAAAAACCCTACTACTAGCACATTGTTTTACTGGTAGCCTAGACTGAATATGAGTATGAAAATATCACATTGCAAAACATACTTGTAAAAACCTCTGAGGTTACTTTTGTTCAAATTGTTTTCCCAAAAGTAGTACTTACATCATCAACTAATACTTCCAACTCATACTCATGAATTCCTCCTCCACCATAAACAGAAAATCCTACTACAACTACACCAGGTTTGTCAACAGAGAAACATATGGCATCAGGGGATCCATTCCCAGTATTCCAGCTTCTTCCCTGACTTGTTTTAGTAAATCTGTTTGGAGTGGATTTGACAGAATGGAGAGAATTCAGCCCATCAACCTGTAGAAAGTTAAATACAATTGTCAGAAAATATACACTGCTAAATTGTAGACAACTTTTAATAAAGCAAAGTGAATGATCAGATTTTTCAACTGGGTAAATTTTAGAAGTCAACTCTCAAACCACAAAAGATGCCACTATTTAGCTTTCTGGTTAATATTGACTAAAAAGAAAAAATAAAGTATTTATGATAATTAGAAATTAACTGGGAATAATCAGAAATCCAACTCAGTTTTTAAAGTATTTAAATAATATTTTGTAGATGAATTAGCAAAAAATACAGATTATCTGTATTAAAAGGAAGGTTAGGTATTTCTGCCTTAGGTAAAGGTAAGGTATTTCTACCTTAGGTACAGACAAGATTATGAGAGGGCAGAAGCAATTTTTACATAATGGTAAAAACACCTTGAATCAAGACATTATCAAAAACTTGATTCTTTCTGTGAGAAAAGTCTGTTGATAGCACAGAGACAGTGCTATCAACATTGAAAAATACTTTTCTGTCACTTAATGAAGTTATAGCCTTCTGAAAGAATTGCATATCTACACAAATACGCAGGCAAAAAGCAAAGTACTCAAAAAATGTACCTTTTTAAAAACAATCTGCAGTATTCTTCAGCACTAATGAAGTAGCCAATTATCAACAGTATTTCTCTAATACAGTAAATGTATGCTTTTAAATCTATGCAAAACATCTGCACTACTCAAAACAGAGAATTCCAGAATCTATGGAAGATCTGCACACCTATAAAATACCCATCCAGCCTCTATCACATCTGTAGTATGTTTGGCCTGAAAGATTTCTGAAAATTATTTTAGAGCAGCTTTACCTCAGATCCTAATGCTGATGCTGTAAGCTCACTCACAATACTAGCAAGCAACCCACAGGTATTAGAAACTAGATGTGAAGAGAAAAGTTCATTTTCTCTTCTAAGGCTGTTGCGTACTGGTAAAACAACAATGACCAACATCTTTTCCAGCACTTCCCGAAAGCTTGTCATCCCTGAAACATTTTCTTCACTCTGTAGTGTGAACAAAGACAAATGACAAATAATAACAATGGTTATTAAAAAACTGAAACACGAACTTTTACATATTCTAAGTATTAGGTAATTGATATATCTGTGACTTCATGAAAATAAGAAATGTCTAGAGGGTGGAAAAAAAATTAAAATTCTCAAAGCTATCATAGTATGTATTCCTTTGTCAAAAGAACAGATTGATGTCCTTAATTTCCTGTATGGAGTAGTGACAAGTCTTTTATTGCATTGGAAAGACGCAGATGTCCTTCCCAGGAGATGTCTCTTCTTTATATACTATATAGCCATAAAACCTATGGGCTTTAAAAGCATACATCAAAACAAAGTGTGTATATAGCTACCTTGGAAACTGTTCAGGTAATTTTCTTCTGCAGTGTCTAAACAAGAAACTTGGAAGCTTTATTGTTTTGGTGTTAGCAAAAAGAATCTTCTATGTAAAGAAGTAAGACAAAACCACTGGTGGCATGATTATAAACACAGTTTTTCTTTGCTGAATGAAGACTATGAAACAAATCTAAACTTAGGCATCTATTGTGTCTTCTGCCCAGCAGTGACATCCACTGCTTTTGACAAGAACAATATAATCAGCTCAACAGATCAAAATCCAAGGTTTATCTTTCTCACCTTTTTGTATGCCAAAAAAAAAAAATCCAAGTAGCGAACAAATATGGAAGACAATCAGGCAAAGCAAACCTGTACAGAACACTTTTCCATCTTTTACAGTTAAGAGGCTGCTGTATCCAAGACACTAATATTATATTTGCATTTAGTAGTGCCTGGTAGCTTTTTCTTCCATTATTTGTATAGGTGCTTTCCAAGTTCATGAAAGCTTTCGGCACAATAACAGCCTACAGGAGTATGTCCCCCAGCTTAACTGTGTATTTTATGAAGACTAGAAAACTTCTGACCTTATCTTTTGCTCTAAATTTCTGGTAATGGTAGATTCTACAACTATCCTTTATTTACCTTTCTTGCATAACCCATAATTTCATACCCCTGTTGTCATCCAAATTCAAGAATACTGTTGAGTAGTCCCATTTTCATGATTATTACCTTTATTATTTATCTTTTATCTTATTTCTTACTTCCGTAAATCAGTTCTAAAATATCACAATTGCAACAATACAGTATTAAAGAGCCCTTGATTAGGAAATTGTTTAATAACCTTTGCTAGAACAAAGTATGAACTGGGATTCCTTTATTGGCTCCCTTAAAAACTCCAGTTTGAGAAATGACTTTTTCTTACTAAGGTTGTGTTGACGCTTCCTCAAAACACCAAATCTATCTACATGTTTCTCCTTCTGATCACATGAAAAAACTGAAAAACTGCTGCAGAAGACTCTATGCAACAGAATACTACTCCAAAGGATATTTCTTCCAATTTAATATTCCAAAATGAGAACCATTCTGCTTAGACATTCTCCAAAGAAGAAAGAGTTGGAGTAGTTCAGACAAGAAACTGAAAATCACAAAAAATAATAAGTTTCTTAACTAAGCCTTTTAGAAAGAAAACATTTAGGTAAATTCATGTACATTTTTATCGAGCAAAAATGTGTAGATATGTAACAGCTTTTTGTTGCAAAGTAGAAGAAATCATTACATTTTTAGAGTACATCCTAACCTGACTAAGCTTTTCCATGTGTGCTACCAGAAGAGGAAAGCGATGGGCGAGAGCAGAGTCGTTCTCAGTGCTGACTTGTTTGACCATGGAGCGCAGCAAGGCCTCTCCATCGTAGGCAATGGGAAAGATGGAGGTCAGCTTCACGGAAGTGTGGCACAGAGCAGACATGACAGCTGCAAGGAGCCGACTGCTGGAGGTCTTGAAGTTTGCTTCCTGGATATCCTAAAGACAGAAAAAGAAATTAACAGAATGGCACCACTGCATTGAAACAATAGAGAAACTACTTTGAAAGGAACTTTCCAGCTTTACTGTAACTACTAAAAATAATTTAGAGAAAGCTTTTCTTTGAATTTTACATTATGTTCCCTCATAAGCTTGAATTCAGATCTTCAAAACTGGAGTAATTAAAATTTCTTGGTTGGCATATTTTAAAGGCATATTTTAAAATAAACCCGTCTAATATTAAAGTTATGGTATCCTTTGAAGACAAGGCTTTTCGTATAATTAACAATTATAATGAAACAACTTAATTAGAGTAATACATAAAAGAACAGAGTCTTCCTTGAAACTGTATATGCTAAATTAATCTTCATGCAAAGCAGAAGCTGTTTACATCTCACCACAAGCAATGCAGGCAACCAACTACACTGTTTAGATGTGGGATGCTCATTCACGATAAGCAAAAAAAAAAAGTTGTTGATTATAGATAGTATTTCCAGCTGCTTCTCATGTACTTGGCTGGATCAGAACAGTGCAGTAGTGCTTAATAATGAGGAATTACTCAAGTATTAGTGATAAAAAATAGTACATGGCTGCTCTTAGGCAACATGCAGCAAGAGTAAGCACATATAAATGCACAGCCTCAACACTGAAAAAGCAGGTGCTGACAGTTACCAGCACCACAAATTTTCTTCACTGTCCCACAGAGAATCTTAAAAGCTAAAGAAGACAAAGTTCCTAGGCTCTTACTGAACTACATTTAGAGAACACCCCAAACAAACAAAACCAGAAACAAATCCAATACCCAGTCATTAAAAAACCAATCCAAACCACAACAGAACTCAAGTCGTAAATCAGGATATATGCAAAAAATTAGTAACAGTTTAAAATACTACTTGGCTTCAATTTGAGCAAAAGGACAAGCTAAGCTGTTATATTTACTTGTGCCATTTTAATGTACCTGGTCCAAACAGTTCAGCAAGTCACAAAGACATGCCCACTGGAGAGCTGGTGTTGGATAGAATGAATGGAAGCAAGCTGTAAATGTATTATGGCATTCCTGAAGAACAGCTTCTAACAGACTGAGAGGCTGACTAAGATATCCTTGTGGATCATTGTCCAGCTTCACCATGCAATGGTCAACTCCTTCAGATAAAATTTTTCTCAGCAAGGTCCTAGTTTTTCCAATGCAATCTGCTAGTTTGCTGGTTTCTTCTACAACTGCTTTAGCTGTAGCTAGAAGATTACACAAAAAGAAGTATTAAATGTACAATAATGAAATATTTTCATGTTAGAATGCACATTTTACATGCAAATAGAAAAAGGGGGAATTCAGCAACATTGCTGAATCTACATTCAGAGAAGTTAATTCCAAAAGTAAAACAGTGAAAGGGTGTTAAACTTTATCAAAGAAACCTGAGCATTAAAAACTCCTACTTTTCTGATCTTTTATAATATATACTGCGATTTAATGAGCATTGTTAAAGTACAGGCATGAAAAACACATATCTTTCAAATTAACACTGTGCTCATTGCCACAGCAAGCACCATGTACAGAAATGGAAAAAAGGACACAAACAGTCCAAAACAGCTCAACTGATAAGTCAAACAACAGGAAATTAACACAGGTTATGGTGTAAACATGTGGTACTGGTACTAGGACACTTAGTTATGCAGACAATTGAAAATTTCCTGTTCCTGACAACAAGTCTTTTAATTGCTCCAGTAAAACCATCTGCGTGAGCAGACCTATTTTATATCATATCTTACATGAATACTTAGATCAAACCATAAA
The DNA here is from genome assembly GCF_036417665.1 of Passer domesticus. Lineage (NCBI taxonomy): Eukaryota > Metazoa > Chordata > Aves > Passeriformes > Passeridae > Passer > Passer domesticus. Next base: position 50,090,758 of record NC_087475.1, on the reverse strand, counting down.
TATCCTGTACATCATTTGCTAATAAAGTGAACTGAGAGGAATACCTGATATTGGGTATATTTCACAGGTGTAGACCCTCAGCAATCTCAGGCAGCAAGTGCCCACAAAACGCAACCTTTCTAAATCCAGGAGAGTAGCAGTGTATTGGAAACCCTTCAGCCCACGAAGTTCTTCAACTCCCAGCACCAGTGTTGTCCAACTCCAGTGAAGAATGCTCAGTAAGGATTCAAAGCATTCCTATTTCAGCATATGAAGGATAGATACCAAAAACACATTTAGTGTTAAAAAACAAGAAATGACAGCTCTGCATCAGTGTTAGACAAAAGGCTAAATAGCATCTATATTTATGTTTACTATGAAAACACATTTATGTCTATACACATCTACCATACAACACACAAATCCTAATTTGCTTGAGAATAAAAAAAAAACCCATTGAGAATGCAGGGGACACTTCACTGTAATACCGTATTATAATATTATGTGTGGAAGTCTCTCAGTTATTTAAAAACAAATGTAATGGAGACTTTTCAATAAGCTTCAACTGCTTTATCAACAGAAGAGTCCAACACCGAATTTTGACATAATACATTCTTATCATAAAGTATTATCAGGGCTGTCTTCACTTTGTTTTTAAACAGTTATGATCTGCAGGACCATAGCCACTACATGACATTTACAGTACTTGAAAGCTAAACAGAAGCACATGGCAGTTCACAAAAAAAAATCTGAGGATTTAAAAAGTTTTGTTTCTACTATTATTTTATGTGGTCAGTAATTTCACGAATTTATACCTCAGAAAGCAAAATAAATGTATTTGGTGTTGAATACCAAAATGAAATCTTCAGAAAAAGTAAAAAAATAAAATATTCTTATCAGTGTACCTAACTTCTGCTGGAAAAAGCAAGCACAAAACTATCACTATTTCCACATCTGTATCTTTCAGTTTTCTAACCATGTATGAACTTGCAGGAAACACAGAAGATTCTTGATAGTACTCACCACTGAGACAGTTCTGGCAAAAGATCGCTTTAAAATATGTACGGGTTCACTAGTTTGCTGTTTTCCCTTGGATGCACTGCCATCACTTGTTGGCAACCTAGAAGAACAATTTTACAACGTAGTTGAAATCTCTAGTTTTTACTTTTAGTAGAATTTTGGGTTGGGTTTGGTGTTTTGTTTTGGTTTTTCACTTTTTAGAGTTTTTACTGTGTGTATTGTTCAAGTGGGAAAAAGAACCAAAGTGAAGAAAAGTTTTAATTCTCAAAAAAAGGTTCAGTTTCAACACAACTTCTTCCAGTTTCCCAGTCATTCTAGACCAGTAACCAAGTTTCCTGAATCCTCTCCAACTGGCAGTACTGTGACAACTAAAAATGAGGTTGGGATTTAATTACATGCAATTATTACTAGCATCTACTGTATTTCCTCAGACAACATCAAGATTAGAAATGTTATTCCTTAAAAGAACACTGGTTTTGTGAAGGGAAAATGTATGTGGAGGTTAAAAATACAGACAGCATCTATCACTGCAGCATGTTCCCTTTTGTTCTATTCATTGGTCTTCAGAGATCTCAAGGCTTGTTTGTCTTTTGGCTACAGCCATCTCTCCACAGTAATCACCCAGATGAATTTGTCATGCTAGGACTTCATACACATCAAAATGAAACCTTCACCTAGAAGGACACGGCATCTATGGAGAAAAAGCTTAATGGCAGAAGTGAACTGTTCTGCAGAGGAATCTTGAAAAGGACATTCTTAGAAAGGACAAGAGAACTTTTACCAAAGAATTCTAAGTTTCAGAATCAGAAGCCAGGGGAATTATATACACACACAATATATAAAATTTGTCCTGTATCTATCTGAGGACATCTGCAAAATACACTATCAACACAGTGAAAGAGTTCTTGGTCATTAAAACACATAACATTTATCAAAGCAACGATAAGTTTACGGTAACTTATTGTAAAGCACAGTTCATTGTTCATTTTGGCTTTGTTTCATTAACATAATCTGTTCAAGAGTATACAGTTCCTAAACTGAGGGCGACCAAACAGAGCACTTCCCAACTAGCAAAAAATATTATTAATGTTATTGTGAGATTGTATGGATGTAAATGAAAATCTCAAGACTCAAGCAGCATGACTGCAAGAAAAATAGCAAGGAAGTAAACGTGGGTATAATTACTTTTCTCAAAGGCACTAATTTTTCCCTACATTTTTCAGATACTGATTTTTTTCACTTAATACAGTAATATATTTATGAAACATGGTTATAATGAATTTAATATTCCTATTTAAAAAACACATCAGCAAATTGTTCCAGAGGTTAAAGTATTACCTGTATAGTAATTGCGGAATCTGCCCTGCATTCACGTCTGTACCATTATTTGATTTCTTAGAACTTTTAAACTGAAATACAACACTGAAAGAGAAATAACCTAGTTATTATTCAAGTCCCATTAGAGCTCCTCTTTTTCAATAAAAATATAGAAAAAAAAATATACCCATCATCTGTAGTAATAGAGGCCTGTCCATGAGATCCACAATCACTGCTAGGTCCTGACACTCTTGCCCAGGCTACATACCACCAGCCAGCTTGCAGGAGAACTGGCTCATCAAACATCATTGCATATTTCTCTCTGGGAGAAGTAAATTTTGGAAAATGTTAGCTGTTAATTATTTTCATGCTTGCTTCTAGCAAATTACACCCTAATTATTAAAATAAATTGAGAAGCAGTGGTATTAAGTTGTATCTATTTATATTCAAAACCCAAAACTTTTTGATCTAAAAATTTTAATCTAAAAATATTGTAGTAATAAAAAATAATTCAGGAGGACCTACAAATGCCTGAGTTGTGCTTGATCTTGAATTGTGAACAATTGTATCAATGCCAAACAGAGTGAGAAGACATTAAGTTAAATTAACTTAAACTTAAATAAACCTAATTACATATAATATACAATACTGCAAGCAAAGTATTAATTATAAAGTACTAAGTAATACTGATTTCAGAAAATGTTTGCAAATGAAAAGAACTTATACATGAATTCTTAGTAATTACAATAAGCATTAAAGAAATTAATAGGATATATATTTAGGGGATTGATATATAAGATTTAAACCTGAAAGAATTAATCACATATCATTTGAAATTTAAATTACTTCATTACAGAGAACAAAAAAGCTGCTACAACATGGATAAACTAAAACATATGCACAAAAGAGCTGCTACAATACTGTCTTATGGTCTCAACACAGGAAGATGGTATTTGAATTGGATTTATACGAGAGCAAGAATTTGATTATTTTTCTTCTTTTAATTTAAATACCTTATTGTTTTGGGGATGTATTTTGTGTTTTACTATTTCCCTTCACGCATCAAGTGTTTTACATCACTTGCTACAAAATTCTAATGATGTAGACCATCTCTGCTCGTATTTAAAGTGATACTAAAATGTGTACAGGAAGGTAAAAATAAAGATCAAGAAGCAGGTATAAGTAGGCAAGCTACACGTCTTACCTGGCAGCACAGTCATATGCTAAGACATCTGTCTCAGCAAGGAGGTCTCCATCTGTCTCATGGTCTCCCCCATCTGGACCCAATTCAAACAACTGGTGAAGTAAGAAAAAAGGTAAAATTATGCCTTAGGTGTTAGAAACCCCATAATGCCACTTTTTCTTGTCTGGCATCCTGGAAATTGTATATTACTCTTCCTTCCCAAAAATAACTGCTACTTGGTATCACTGACAGGCAAAACCACATTTGGAAGTCAGGCATTAAGTGCTAAGAAATAGCAGTTGACACTGACCTCTCAGCCTTACGTCCAGATACATTTTTAAGTGGAGAAACTCCCTAAATCTTGAGAACAAGACAAAAGCAGAGCATCTAAAACTTGGGCAGAAGTTGCAGGTTTTCCATCACCAACTGAAATGCACTATATAAACATAAGATATACTCAGCTTCTCTGTAAAGGGACAGCTTGACAGTTCAGCACAGACAGTCGATGGAGTTATAAACCGTTGGTGACTGGGACAAAACATGATACCTAAGAGAAGTTTGTTTTCTTACTTATAAATAATTTCTACAGTTTGATGATTTTGAAAAAGGACCACAATACACGTCTCTGATTTCTCTTACAAACACCTATTTAATACACAGCTTATTTCTGGCAGGACTGGCAGACCGTATCTTGGCTATAAGCTAATCCTAAACAAACTGAAAATATAATGTTAGAGCACTAACATTATATACATATAACATATATAAATACCTCTGGTATTTAGAAGGTGTGATTAACGTTAAATTTTTTGGCTGGACTTATTTACAAGTCTCAGTCATTATGTTAAACTAGAATAAAGTGCAACTACTTATTTTGGATTTCCTGTTGGCTTAGGCAAATGTTACTGCTAAGTGTGCCATCCATTTCCCTAGAACAAATCTCAATACCTATTCATCTGAAAATAGAGGGAGAAATTTCAATAATGATAAGTAACAACAATAACATGTTCTGAATATACAAATACAAACATCTAATACAAATCTCAGCTATAACAACTTTCACCAAAAGCCTTATCAAGTGTAGGATCAGAGAACACTCACACAAAACCAGAGCTCTTACACCAGTGTGTGTTCCTGTGAGATTTATTTATTCAAAGCCAGATTTATTTATTTTAAAATAATCAGCACACATGCTCCACCCATAATCATGCCTACATTTGGCGCAGTTAATTGTATTTGGTGCCATTTACTCTCAGCTGAAGAATCCTAGCACAGAAGCTATCCAGACAGTAGTTTGACAAAGAAGTGGCAGGGAAAGTGGAAAGCAATGGCTCCTGATAAGGATTCTTTTTCTGCTTTTGAGAACAGCTCCTCATGCATCACACAGGATATAATTTTAACCTGAAGCCCACAACACCAATTTTCTGCTGGTGGACCTTGGAGCTTTGTGTAGATCACAGAACCATTCAGACCACTAAAATACCTGCCCAAGATACTCCTAGGATGGCACAGCTTTTAATGAAGGTAAGAATGGGCCAATTTAATGAAAAGTAAGAATAGTAATTCACAGCTCTCTACTTCATCCACTGTGCCTGCATAATGCTTTCCACATACAGTAAACCACCCATTCATCAAGAAATAAAAATAATTTAGATAGCATTACTGAAAATTGTGATTTTGAGATATAGTATTGGTTAAATAAAACAAAAACTCCTACCTTTATTTTAGCAGTGTATTCACCTCTACCACCAAAAAGACCAAGACCACCTAGCAATATATCTGTATCAGCACAGAAACGGATAGCTTCTACTGAGTGGGCTGAATAACCCCAGCCTCCTCCATGACCTGCAGAAAAAAAACCCCAACAAAAATATAATTAATCTTAGTCTGCTGTTCTGCAAGCTGATAAGCACGTGCTAAGAAATTTTAGTGTGTACCTACTTTCAAATCTGTTAACAACACTATAGTCTTCTTTAGAATAAACTTTCATTACTGCTTGAGTCTCTTCTTCTGTATTTGCAACACCCATTTTTAAGTCCTGCATAGCAGCCAAAGTATCAAGGCAACCTAAGAGAAAGCAAAACCGAAAAGAACCCAAATTCTCTCACTGCTGATTATAATAATTGAATTAGAAATTAATACTAGTTAAGAAAATCAAAGCAATCTAACAGTTTTGTCCCAACACCACACATATGCTACCAAGTAGCTTTATACTTTTGATTAGGTTAAGGGTCACTGCTGCAGAATCTCAAGGCTGGCTGATGAACATAAACTTCATTTATTATCTAGAATAATGAACAAATGTGATTAAACCTACTCTGAAACTTTTCCAATGGCAAATAAATCGCCAGTAATATTTTTTTCCTGTCTCCACAAAACATTACCCAAAAAGAGTTGAAGGAACTGAATTACAAGCAGATTTCAAAGTCTTCACAAAAGGTGTTTTGTTTCATACACATAAGTACCTAACACTCCTTACTTTGACACAGACACAAAAAAGTGCTGTTCAAGTTAAAGTTACCGCATCTCCAGCACACAGTCAAGTGAGCAGGTCAAGGAACAGATGACTTATCATAATCAGTGGTCAAGTGAGTCAAAATAACTGGGTATGTTGCACATGGCCAGGTTATACATAACCACAGTGTACTTAAATTTTGCATTTTTACATTAGAAAGAAATTATAAAAGGAAGTAATAGTTTTCTTAGTGACTCATTATACAAAACTGCAAAGATTTTATATACTGCATTTACTTTAAAGTAAGTTATTGAAGGCAACTTTTTTCCAGGCTTGAGTTATTTTTTTTGAGATTCCATGTTAAGAGTACTAACTTTATCCTGTGGACTTTCCAAAAATATAATCTAGAAAGGTCTTTTACTTTATTATGTAGTCACCTAACAAGTTTCACCAGAACTCTAAAATTCTCTAATATCATTAAGATAGCAGAAGATAACTAGATCAGCCAAATTATAAAAGTTAAGAGGAATGGTGAAAGACTACAAAGTGAAATTTTAACTGAAAAAGTCAGGAAGTTTTTAGATTACAATTTGTTTATACATTAAGTTATGTTACTTTATTTCATCTAAGGTTCTGACTCATGAACTATAAATGCATACCTAGAATATGCAAAGCTGCATGAGATCTGGTGGTTAGAGCTTTGGAACCTGTTGGCAGAGCAAGTTCTGGACTCAAAATACTACACCGGGATTGCATGTCTGGAGCTGAAGGAAGCCTGGAATCAGCAACTACTGCATTGTAACTCCACAGTTCCCTGGCATTTGGATGAAACCTACAGTAAGACAAAACAGAATGAACAAAACCTGTCATCTACTGAAAAAATACAAAACTTTACCAACAATTACATTTTTAAGATATTTAATGTAAAATGTAGATGTGCTCATATAAACTCTTGAAACTGAGCATCACTATTGCAAATACATGAAAATTTTACTAGCTTAACACTCCAGCAAATGAAGAGATACAAAAGCATTATTATACCTTAAGTCAAAAAGTCATATTATGGGTTTAGAAATTCAAAAAATATTAAGACATTTCTCAAAATTAACAAATGTTAAACCAGCATTATCTATTAAGAAGCATGAAGTAACTAGTAAAGCACTAAACAGAATGGCAGATGTGCTCAAAAATTTTAAAGATGTCAAGCGAAAGGAAAAGGCTTAACTTCAAATAAGAGAAACATTCTTGAGGAATCCAACGTATTTTGTTTGGGCTTTTTTAAATGGGTAACATCGCCTCGTGAGTTTTTAAGGGATTATAAAAAAGGGCAGTATAAACAAGGGAATACAAAGACTTTTGATAATATAGATTAACACATCAAAAAAAGAAAAGGAAATCTCTGAAACAACTATGTAAAAGGAAAAAACAGTAAGAAGACATAAGTCTATGGAAGTGTTCTGAAGAAACACAAAATTAATTTCCACTTGCTACACCTTCAAAAATCTAATGGACAAATAAATAGTTTTAACCAAAAATATTAAAGGGCACCATATATATTCAGGATTTTACCAAAATTTATACACGTGACATTTCACATCCACTTGAATTTCACTAAGAGATTGAGTCACAAAGCTTTGAAGAAATGTTTAAGCTGCACATCATCAGAATGTTGTCTCTGTACAAGAAACTGAATCCATCACTTAAATAGGCATGAATCAAAATGTCCAGAAATAATAATATACCAAGTATTTAACTACTAATAGGCATATTTCTTAACATGTCTCTTCTTCAGACTGTTTTAGTATTTTGTATTGAACAAGAATAAAACAGAGAAATAAATCTGTACAGTCTCAGAAAATCCACTCTCCAGTTAAGTATTTAAGCTCTGGATTTAGTTCTAAAGTCCCCAAAGCACTACAAGACAGTAAAATATCTCAATTCATGCTTACCCACAATATCTAACATGTGACTTTTTACTTCCTCAATAAAATAACTATTTTATTGTCTTCAAGTTGAGCACCTTTACCTTGCTTCCCCTGAAACTTGCTGCATTCCCATGGCCATCAATAACTGCTTTATTGCACAAATTGTGTCTTTCAGTGGATTTAAACATGCTGAAAATATAGAATTCTAAGGTATGTGGGTGCTACTCTTATTTCTAATCTCAGCATAATTTAAGTAAGAACTGAACCAGTGAGATTCAAACAACCCTGCAGACGTGCAAAATGCAGAACTACAACCATCGAAGGTACTTCCTACATTATACAGAAATGTGCCTGGCAAACACCTGCTTCAATGTTAACTGGCTGTTAAGTACTTGAATCTCAATTCTGAATGAAGACATCCAAAGTAAGATACAAGTAACTTTTAAAGACATCATCTGATGAGAGAGACCATCTTTACTGCATGAATGCTGGCTAGATGGTTCCTTGCATCACTCTAACTTGTTTTGTGTTCAAACAATTTAAATATCATTAAGCTCTTGAACTCAGATGGAAGTTGAGATTTCTCTCCAAATCCTAGCTAACATAGCTTTTAAATTGTTATAGAAGAAATGGATGTTATGATTCTATGTTGGAACTAAGGCTTATTATCTACATTTGCTCAGACTGCTCCAAAGACTGAAATAAATAAAATTAGTCTGAACATCTATGCCATCTAAATAAACACCTTTATTTTGACCTCCTAAAATGCGACAACTGAAAAGAATACCATTGCTCTACCCCTTCTCAAGTGATCTTAACCACTAACACCTGACAGAAGAATAATAATTTAAGACACACACATATGGCAGCTGAATGTGGCAAGGAAATTATTCAGTCAGGTGTTAGGTAGATGGAGGAAAGGGATTTAAGAGAGTAAAGAAACAAAACAGATTTAAAACCCCAAAATATTATGAGACTGGAATGAGAATGATGCCAAAAAGGATAGAAATTTTAAAAATGCAGGCAAGGAAACATGTTTGTTTTGGGCTTACTTGAACAAAGCATCTAAAAGTGTGAAAAAATATTTATGGAAGAGTAAAAATTATTTTTCATTTACATGGAAAATAAATATAATCAAATCTCCAGCCCTGCACAATATTTTAAAAAGCATTTATATATTACTATTTTAATAGCTATAATCCACACTTGCCTCCAAATAACATCATAGACAGGATCCAGACACACACCAGAACCTTGAAGGTCTTCCTGCTCAGAATCATTGAATGTTTTGCAACTGCCATCTACTTTGTTTATCAGAAGACATTTAAAAGGAGGAGGCTCTGATATTGAAGCTGGTACCAAACCTAGATCAGGGAGCAAAAAAGAGCAAACACCACTCATTAATGCTTCATGCTTAGAAAATGCCACGTTATACAGTAGGGAAGAACAGATATACTGCTACAACAAAAACATAACTGGTGGCAAGATTTAAATGCCAGTGAAGGTTAGACTTTCCCATTATTATTTTTAATTAAAACTACCTTTCTAAAGAAAGATCATCATATGCAGTAAAACTAGAAGGCAAAAATATTTTCAGTCCTTCCATTAATGTTTTTGACTTGTTGCTCCTCTATTGTTTACATAACTGAACTCACTTTCTTGTCTAGTATTTCTATAAGCATTTAAAATAATATAGAAGAGTTCTTGCCTATTATATGCCTGCTTGCAAATATCTCTGATGTAGCAAGCACATGAGAATTAATGAGAGCTTCGTCGATCCGGAGGAAAGTCTGGTCTCCACTTGCTCCAATCCATGTAGCTTTGCGCCCATATTTGGAGCCTATGTTAGGCATAGGTGCTGGTTTTGCATTCCAGTAGGGCATATCCAGAATTGGTCTGCCAAGCTGACCTTTCTGTAGGAAGAATGCAGGAATCAGTAAGTGACAGTAATAGTTAATCTCAAAGATGGATAAGTTACTTCCATAGTTCTATCACACAAAACTGGTAAGCTGGAAGAGAATTTACCACAAAACTACCCTCAAAATGCAATGGCTGCTCCAACTGAAGCATTACACATTTATACAAGGAACAAGTTACTGACAGATATACTCCTCCTTTTCAGATAGGTTTCTGAGTAAAGTTTTTGTTAAATACAACTCAAACTATGATGGATAGCCCATCTTCAGAATCAAATGTAAAAGTATTGTTTTCCTACAATGTTCAATATCTGATTAATGTCAGTGCTAAACAAGGAAGAGATTCATAAGAAAAAAAATTTATATTCAGATATATCCAGATAGACCATCCAAGTTCCATTAAATTTTGAACTCATATGGACTAAGTTTTATACAGCAAAGACCTCTTAAAAGTACCTAGAAATCAATTAGCACATCAAAAAAAACATTAAAAACAGTGCCTCAGCAAGCACTTCTGCACATGCTCATGAACACTTATCTGGAGACCTAGGGCTTTACCTCTATGTACAACTAGTTACCAAGATGGACCAACAGCTCATATACTGCACCTAAGTGTGCAGAAAGAACTGCTGCCAGAAACCTGCTCATGCTCCATCTACCTCCCTCAGGCACAGAAAATGCACTGCATGCCAAAAAAGTTAAAATTATTACAGAAAAGAAAAATGTATATACAGCAAATGTCTTCTGTTGGGCACATTACTCATCTCTCTTCATAAAAACATAAGTAAACTTGGTGAAGACATTTTCAAGTAATATGTGGTAAAAAGATTGTAAAAGTGGAAATTTCTCTTCTGTTTTGTCTGGCAGTACATAATTTTTAAAGCATGTAAAAATAGCTCAGTACTTATACACTACAAGGGGCATCTTTGCAAACACAGGAAGGCACAAAGGGGAGAAAACAATATTAAATTGTAAATATTTGTTTAGTAAATATAAGAATGGATTCTACATGGACATGAGGAAATATACACAATGTGGATACAAAAGAAGGCCACTGGAGTTGTGCTGTGCTGTACTGAGCAATAACTCCTCCGTCAAGTGTAAGCAGAAGTTCTGCAACTCATTGCTGTTTCTATGGAAGAACCCAGGACACTTTTTCTATCAAACAGAGACAGGTAATAGAATAGGCAACATTTACTTGGAACCAAGCTTGAAACAGTAAGAGTTTGAGAAACCTAGTGCACCTTATAAAATAACACTGTTTTAAATCACCATGTTCATTCAATATAATAAAACCCCCAAGAATTCCTGGCATTATGCTTTTCTAACCAGAAAATATTAAAGGCTACATTTTAAAATATAACAGGTGTTGAAGACATGCAGAAGTCATGCACAGTTTTATTGGAGCAAGTATAAGCAGTCTTGAAAGGTCTCTGAACAACACATAAACTACTAGCTTATTCCCATAAGCAAGTAACATTTCCTTACTGAGAAACTTCCAAATGTGAAAACCTGGCCATCCATTAAGAGAATAGCTGTGTGGTTGCTCCCAGCAGTAACTTGTGTACTAGGACCTGGTAATGCTTGCACCAAAGTGGGACATCCCCTAGATAAAAATAAATTAACTCTATGTCAATACATGGTCACGCAGCATTTAAAAAAAACATTAGTATTTTAAGTATTACAATTGCTGTGAAATATATTCACTACATTCACATACTATACAAAGTTAGAGCCGAGAATCATCTTACATATTAAACCAACACAGGTTTACAAGACTGCACCAGAGAGTTAAGTTTATGCTCTTCTGTTACAGGGAAACAGATCAAGGACTCTCTCTTCAGTTAAACTCAGGAATTAGCATAGAATGAGAATTATTAATTTAATATATAATTCTAGAATTACAGATGTGTAGATACAGTAACATATAAATGTGTGTATTTTTGTATGAATACAAAATATATTGCAATGAAATGTAGCAATAAAATATGTTCAGAGAACTCTACTTAAGCATTTAAAAAAGTAATTGAAGCCTTACTCCAGTACAGTTACCAGAAGCAATATTGCTACAGCACTCTCAAGATCACTGGCTAGGGAATTATAAAAGAAATAAAGGTCTACTCCTCTCCATCAGCTCCTCTCCCATCAAACTCAGACTCAATAAAGAATAGACTTCTCCAAACTCTTTTCCAAAGAGATATGAAAAGGTCTAATCCATTTGTCTCCCAAATATGGACAGACATAAGAAAATAAACTTTCCATTTCAGTAAAAATGAAGAGGAAAAAAATGACAGGGTTTTCAAGATGCAAAGAAAGAAAACTTGTACTGATGACTTGGAATGCAAACAGCATAAAAGATAAAAAGCATGAGACACTAACATTTTTATTTCAATACCAACAAGGAGAACAGAAACATACAAGACTTTCAATCACATAATGAATGTCTACCTAGATTTAATATTTCCCGTGGAGTTAAAGAATTGTGAATTTGAAGAACAAGTTATTCTCAGATAATTTTATGTTTGGAAACTGGCCTCAGAGTTATACAGAGGATCACAGCACTATGTGAACTTACTTTTAAACACAGCCTTTCAAAAGCAGGGTAATCTAAAATAAGAATAGGTTGTTTTATACTGGAATAGAAAAAAGGCCAGCCCATAGTTACCTACTGATTGTTTAGCAGCTGATGTGCTAAAAGATGGCTCATCTCAAAGTTCTGATTTTGGCTGAATTGCAAGTAAAATAGAAGTCAAGAAAGTATGAGGAAGGTGAAGCGTCATGTTCAGCGAAAAAGAGTAGATGGGAAGATGTGAACATACAAAAATGTGGAACAGAGAAATGCAACATGAAGATAAGTTGATAACCTAAAGAAGGATGAACACAGGTATACAGAAAAAGTATTCTTTGGTGATAAATGTAGCTTTCAGTGGGCGACCAGTGAAGATGGAGGGACTGAAGGGCAGAATAAAATTAAGTAGAGGATATACAACATGACACTCCTATTTAGGCGCTTATCTTGAGCTACAGGCACATAGATTTGGACATCACTATGATTATACACAGAGCATAGTTTAGCAGCACCAATGATGAAATTAAAAAAAAAACCTTTACATTTGTCTCTCATTAACTTTAAGGAAACTCAAAAAGGCATCAAAACATAAATAAAACATAACTAGTAACTAATCCAAAACCATCCCTATTAAAAAGGAAATATTTTTATCATAAGGTTTTTCTTCCTCTTTCTTGAAACTATGGTAGCTGCAGGCATGGCATTATCAATCACATCTTTATTACAAAAAAAACCAAACAACCAAACAAAAAAACCCAGTGAATATTTCACCTTTTAATGCTTAAAGCTAAGCTACTATCACCATAACTATCTTTCTGTTCTTCCAACTGAATCTATCAGCAATGTTATATGAATGCTGTGTTTGATAGCCTCTTGGCAACAGCAGAACAAAATCTAATAAGCAACTAATGCAGAAAGATGAAATACATTACCCTCTTAAATAGCTTTTTCATTATGATCACCCAACTTTTGGAATGGCCAACTACAGTCTCTCAATTCATTTAGAAATGAACAGGAAAAAAAAAAGCAAGATACTTAACTACATCATAAAATAAACATGAATTGCAAAAAACTAGTTTTCACTTCATAAAAAGAAGAGGGATTAAAAAAAAATAGTAGACAGTTTGACTAGTGCACATAGAATTTAAAACCTGTGATACTACTGAGTATTTCCCTATCCCCCTGAAACTCAACACAGGAAAGCTCAGAACAGACACTGGAGAGTCTGAGAGACGCTGGGCAAAGTTTTAACAACAAAAGTTTCTCAAAGAATCAAAGAAAACAAGGACTATTCTTCTGGGATGGAGTGGAAAGACATGCTGGTGTCAAAGTCACAGAACGTTTGGTCAATCACAGAAGACCAACCTCAGCTATAGAGAAATTAACCTGAGATCCCCTGGGAAAAAGTAACAACTGCTGAATAATTGAGCAGATGTACACACATCAGCTAACTCAGGATCCTGAGGAAGGTCCAGATGCACATTCTGGCTGTCCACACAGAAACTCTCTTCCATCCCAAAGGGTAAGTATTTCTCAGAACAATTGTAGTCTTTGAAAATGCATCATGCATGACCTGTTCGAACAATCGCTGTCCGTGGTACTCAGGCAGCCAAGAGCTGCCCGCCAGCTCCCAAAACATGTCACTTGGGGCAGCTGACCGTGGTGCTGCAAACACGGTTCACTGGGAAATGTTGTGTAGTGGGTAAGAGGAAACCAGTAGCAACTTCTGTCCATTGCAAGCAGAGTTGGGCAACTTTTTTACAGAGAAAATGGAGATTTTTGTATTTCAGAAGTGACTCCATTTTAGAGGAAATCTGGTGAAAAGATGTGTACTCCATCACTGGAGCAAAATAATCAGAAAATACACCTAGAAACGTGATCCTAACAAACAGATAATGGAATGCTTTTTTTTTCCCCCCTGGAGTTACTAATAGAAAATTGTCTCTATTCTTTATCTTCAAGTGGAACATAGAAGGTCTGATCAGTTTTGGATTATGTTACTGTTGAACCTTTGGAAGCAAAATCCTATCAAGACCATATCACTTTGGTCATTCCACTTCTGGAGCTTGACTGTCAGGTCATGCACTTGCTACTGGAGTGCTGAAGTCAAGTTTGTACAAAAAAATGCAGACAAATTTTGAACAGTAACAGAAAGATCCTGGAGTTTTAACTTCCAGCTTCTTGAGGGAAGCATCAGCAACAAATACATTTTGCTTACCTGAGCACAATACATGCTATTTGTCACCAAGACTAGATACTGCAAAGCATTTCTTGCTTCCACTGAGTTTGTATTCACCAGCATCTAATTTGAGGAGAATATAAGCACAGACTGACAAATCTTTCATGTAGCTTATCAACATCTGCCACTGTGGATGTTAGAACAAAAAGCCTACACAGGCTAATTTAATGGTTCCAGCTTACTGATAGGGCATGTAATCTACCTCATTCCTGCTGAAGTAGAGGAAGAATTTGTGATGCTTACAGTATTATTTTGGAAGAGTCTACAATCCCCTTAATTAAGGAGCAAGGCATGTCTGAACGGGTGTTCAGAATTTAAAATACTTGAACACTTTCAAGACTTTTAAAAATATAGTCTCATAACTAAATCTTTACACTTCAAGTCAAAAGCCTCTGAAAGGATGCCTTTTTTTCCTGTCCTTTTTTCTCCTCTCTCTGTCCCAGAAATACAGTAGAGTATCAGTTCCTGAATTCAGAAGATGATGCTCTTCCTGAGGTCAATACAGGCAATGTGACACACTGCATGACTGACATACCACTGACCTGGCAGGAGCTGGCCATCTGAGCACCACTGCATCCCAACTGAGGTGGAACTCTGCATAAGGATTCCCTGTTTCCTTCTCTGAATCCCTTACTGTGAGGACAGAGGAGAGATCTCTACTTAAAGCTGGAAAAAGAAGTACATCAATGGAGAAATTATAATTTGAATGATGGTGCTAAATAGAAATATAGTACTACAGCCAGTTCTCATGCATAGGACATACTCCAAATTTCCTCAAGGCTTTTTTCAGACACTTCCTAGGTCTGATGTAGAATGATACAAAGGTCTGTGCCACACCACTGGCACCTCCTCAGCTTCTACTTCTAGTCAAGCACTATCCTTCAGCACAAGAATTTTCATATTCTCCTTTAGGATCTCACTTGGAACTATTACTGGTCTTCATCCAGTTTCTATCTAAATAAGCAACAGATGTAGGGTTTACTACCTGAAATACTGACAAATACAGCCGATATCTGCAGATATCTCTGAACCCTTCTGAAAAGCCAAGTGATTTCATTTAAGTTAGAAATAGGTGACATTAAGTTACCAGTACAAATGACACTGCTATGTGTACCTCTTCAGTTTTGAATACAGAAACTGGCCTTTTACTAACAGCAACTTGAATTGCTAGTTTAAGCCATTGTACCTTGGAACCAATACCCAAGAATTACCAGGACGGAAAAACAAAGCACTTGTCTGCAATATGACTCTATCATAGACAGAAACCCAGACTGCATTCACCAGTGTAATGCAAACAAATGTAGCAGTTCAGAGACTACTATCAGGCACAGCAGCCAATACAAGGCAGTATTTCCAGTATACTTTCTTCCCTCTTCCCCTTTGGCATAGTGAATCCAATGCAAGTTTTAAGATGATGAAGATTTCTTCAGGAACTTGACAAAAGAAAGGGTTTTGAAGTCTCCAAAGAGATTAGGAGGATAGATCTTCAGTAACTTTCACCTGACTGCTACAAGAGAAACAAGAGAACTGAAGACATGTCATGGATGCTCAGTATGCCTTCGATACTGAGCATTACAAAGTCTCAAAGACTCCTACTACAGAAACCTTCATTGTGCGCATTATATGGCATATGTACATGTTCAAAGACCTAAATCACATTTCCTTTTATGGCAGGACAATGTTTTTTTATTTACTTTAATGAAAAGATGTGACTCTAAGCATGAGATACTAAGGGTGAGATTGAGCTTCACATTAAAGGCATCTATATTTAATTATCTGTGCTCTCACTGTAGTCAATGGAGAGCAGGTTTACAGAGCTACTAAGCACACTACAACTAAAGCATGTAATACCTCTCCATGCTCTGGTGATTTCTCTATTTCCACTGACCACAAAGAAAGCACATATCACTCTTCTACCAACACCCAAAACAAGTGACTACAAAATGTAGCTAGCTGAGACCAAAGCTTAGGGACTTCATTTGGGAGACAACTGATGACGAGAAAATGAGACTTCATCATAACTGAATTGAGATTAGCTCAGTTGGTCAGAGCACAGTGCTAGTAATACCAAGGCTGTGGGTTTGATCCTTACACAGGCCATTCACTTAAGAGCTGGACACAATCTTTGTGGGTCCCTGCCAACGCAGAACATTGTGATTCTGTGAATATTCTGTGAACTCTAATCACCGATTTAACAGGAACAAAGGAACAAGTTCATAGATTTACAGTATCATACTATTTCAATTATTGCATATGTAGTATTTTACAGAAATAATGAAATCTTAATGAGGCATCAATGTAATTCTCATAGATGCAGGGAGAATTAAAGAGACAGAAGTCTTTCAAACTATTATCAAAGCAATGCTAATAACTACGCACAGAAAATTTCAAGCATTAAATAACTTATACAGTACAAGAGTGCTGTTATTGCATCAATATTCAGGGGTTATAGGGAGTAAATGCACTACAAGAGCTCTTCAACTTTATTTGGTCTGTATTTGAATTTTCACACTTGCTAACTATAGAGAGTCAGAAATTTAGCCATTTCTTATGCAACAGTACAGTAATACACAATCACATCCTTTGATTACCAGCTTACCTGGAATTAACATCACCATGTCCAAGCTGACCATGCTGCCCATATCCAAATGTGTAAACATCACCATTTTCCATCAAAACCACTGAAAAACAACAAAATATTTAGCTGACATACACACATGACATGGCACTGCACCAGTCCTAGTTACCCTTCTGAGTAGCAGTTTATGATTCCCAAGTGATCCAGATCAGATTCCACAACCCATAACAATGAGCAGGAGTACGCAGATGTAGAGGTCTGCAGGAGTAGAGCTCTGCCATGCAGATGTTTTAAATTGACTCCAAAATTGCTTACAAGCTCTGATGTTACTCAGTATATGATACTTATAGCCCTTTTCACTACTGAAGGACAGTGAGGTGCCTTTCATTGCTGGAATAAGGGAGGTGATGTGAGGATTTGGGTGGAGATCTTACTTTAGCCTGTAATAAAATGGCATAAAATATGTCAGGGAAAGTTTAGGCTGGCTATTGGGAAAAGTTTCTTCATCCAGAGGGTAGCTGGACACAGCAATAAGCTCCACAGGGAAGTGGTCACAGAAGCCTGACAGTTCAGGAAGTGTTTGGACAATACTCTTAGGCACATGGTGTGATTCTTTGAGACAAAATGACCCTGCCATGTTTTCAACTTTTAGCATGTCTGCATACATCCATTTTAAAAATTGAACACAAAGCAGTGAAGACATATAGGACAACTTTAAAAAAAATCCCTCTATTACAATTAACATTGATTTATTTGTTTTTACCTGAATGGTGAAATCCACAACTGACTTGTACAGCTCGCAGCTCACAGTCAAAGCGGACAGCCCCTGGTGGATATGTTGTGATTTTGCTGGCATCCTTCTCACCTCTTTCTCCACTTCCATCTATAAATAAGACTTAAAATTATATACTATGCATTCTAATAAAGTTATATCAGAAGAATGAACAGAACAAGTAACTCCCCACTCCACCACTTGTAAGGTAGAAGAAAGAACTCACAGAGCAGCAAAAGAGCTCAAAATGCAGTATCAAAGCAGATGTGAAAGATGAAGAAACTCTATTTTTAAACAATGTTCTATAAAGGTACACATTGGAAAAGATCCTCCAAAGCAGAAACTTCCCAATGAGCAGACAAAAAGAACCGGCAAAACAGAAAATGCAAACTTCAGAACCTTTGCTTAAAAGCCATCACTTTCATTTTTCAGGAAGGTAGCATTAGTAAGTAGGCAACACTGTAGTTAAACTTAACAGGCATAGCCTAGTCTACCATTTCCAGCTACTACTCTTTAAGGAGTCTCCTTGACTCCAACTCAGCCAGGGAGCCCCTGTTTTAAGTAGGTGACAATTACTTACACAGCTCATTTCTAACAACCAGACAACTCATCAAGAGCATGTCTGTTTCCTGTCCACTTCCATGCATTTTTAGACAACATTTCTGTGATTTCTTTTAGTAAGCATGTATGAGTTTAGTAAGTATGAAATGCATTATTGATTCCTAAAGTCAAACTGCCTTCACATTGGACAAAAGCACTGAAGTGTAAAGTGTTATTTCTAAATTTCTTGCAAGCTACCATCTTCTCCAGAAATCAGAATGTTTCCATCTTCTGTTAAACTACAGTCACTCTACCTAGCACAGAGAAATTACAGAAATACATGAAGCGAGAAATAACTGCACATAGAAGACTGCACATTCTGTGGTAAGCCTGAGTATTGCTCTATTAACAAAAAACTGATACAGGGAAACAGTTGCTTCTCAAAGAATTCAAGGTATTGTTAAATTTAGATATCTACTTAGAATTTCAACATGTTTTCCGGAATAATCATCAGTGGAAGTCTGAACTTCAAGACTTCACATTATTCCCTCTCTGAAGCATAGTAATTAGACTTACAAAATTTTTTAATATAATTCTGCTTTTATACATATTGCTCAAATTTTTCTTTTCATTACAGAGCAACTGTTAATACAGTAATGTCATTTCACACTTTCATTACATGCCAGTTTTTAAAAATCTTACTGTTTAAAGAATAAAGCTATTTTCTAGTGATTATTTGAGTATAGAAATTACATTAATCTGCAAATAGTTCACATCTGTAAAGAACAGTGAGTACAGGTACTAATGGTTCTGAAGAATTAGGCTTAAAAGCACAGGTAAAGTATCCCTTTGAAACATGCACTACACGCTGGATACGTGTGAAATGGAGACGTGGTTAAAAAAATCTGTCTCTCAGAATTGCCATGACATTTTTGAGGTTGTGTACTACCAGACTACACACAAATTAGAAGAAGTCTCTGAAGGTCTGTGTGCAGGTTTTTTTTGATTGGTAACAAAAGCAAACATAAGAAGACAGAATCATCATTGAACAACAACCCCCTCAAAATTACAGCTTTTCTCTTAAATTCCTTAAATTCTGTCTAAAGCAGCTCACAGTATTTTAGTCAAGTTTTACTACGTCTGAAATACAGCACCTTTGAACTTTTTATGCCTACTTTTGCATTGAACTATTATGTGCCAAAGTAAACCAGGAGTGGTTCTGGCAGCTGATATTGCCACCAAAATTATTTATTCAGCAAGCAGTTTGCTTACTGCTTCCCCATTTCATACAAGCTTTTCAGACAGGAGCAGAAAAACAGCTGACTATTCTGGAAGTCTATCTGTGGCCCCTGTATCTACTCCTCCCTCAGACACTGATGAATAATAAAAAATATGAGCTCCCTCACTTGAATAATCATCTGTCAGAAATATACATGTCCAGTAAGAATGTGTCCTGCATGCACTTCCAATGGAACACACTGGGCATACAGCAACCATGTCACTTATGCAGTCACATTAGCAAATGGTAGCAGCAGGTGTCTTCTGGTCACATAACAGCAGAGCATCAAGTGATCTGCAGAAACTTAAAGGCACATGTGCATTTCTGCCTCACTCTAAGAAAAACATTCTGGCTTAAAAACCACTAATAAAAAGTTGGGATTCCTGTTATCTCAGCTGATAAATGTGATACTACCATTAAATAAAACTTGATTCTAGATATAGCCTCATTTTCTCCAAAGTTGTAAATCAAAGGATAACACAGTACTTCCCTTGAGAAAATACTAAATATTAGTGTGCAAGATGCAGAGACAAGTACCTTCACACGAAACAAGTTTTGCAATTACGTATCTGAGAAATAAATTTATTTTAAAGGATAAAGTTTTACAAAGTTGGCGCTTTCAATTTCCAAAGCCAACTTCTCAAAGCCTCTAAGAAGGCAGGAATAGAAGCAACTATCTTTCATACATATCTTACTTTGCTCAAGTGTGAAATTTTTTGACTGAAAATGGAATTCCTGTCATCCTTCTTTGCATGGGTAGTAACTGTCTCAAGAGTTTTGAACTGTTTGGATCTTCAAAACTTGATAAGCACTTGATAATTTATCTGTGGTGCAACAAACTCCCTGCAACTAAAACAGCTAGTTTTGTTTAGGAAAAAAAACCCAGGTGTTTTGACAAAATACACAAAGCCAAATAGGATATCATTATATCATTGCTTACTTTTAGAGCAATATTTCTGGACTACAGTGTTTATCTGTTACTCCATTACATGGCCAATATATATCATATTTTTCCAGCAGCACTGGCTAAGAGAACTTACACTTAGAGATAAGGTTGCAAATAAATTGGGTCAACCTCTTTCCTTCCATTACTTTCAAACAGTCAAAGTTTTTTAAAAAAATGTGAGTCAAAAGTGGATGCTGAAAGTTTATTTGCATGTCTCAAGGAATAACTAACTAGGGAGATACACATTTGTTTTCGTTCAAACAATTGTGCATTTTTTCATGCCATTAAAAGCAATATCAAAATAACTGCTCCTGAAAGGGAAGCATAAAAAGCCTACTGAAGCAGAGACTCTTCTTGTTGTATGCACTGGAACCTTTAAGCAGAGCCAAATTAGTACCTCCAGTGTTATCCAACGGCAGCACCACTGAACAGCACCTTTGACTCCATCTCTCTGAGAGAGAAAAAAACCCCAAGGAAAAGTACTTTCTGCTGTCAACACAGAGGGGTGTGCTCCATGAACAACATCACAATGATGGGTTTTCATCTCTGATATCTCAAAGTTGGGGAAGGAAAAAGTGAGAACTGCAAATATAACCAACCAATCCCCACTACCACTCAGAAAATTCTTAGACTATTTTCCTCCACCATTAAATGTGCTTAGAAGTTTTCTTGGCTCATATTGCTGCCACAAAAACCACTGCTTTCCAGGAACAAAGGTAAAGCTCATTCAGACTCAATAGCAAGTGAAGTAATAACTTTTAAATGAGACCTCTTCTGGCAATAATCCCAAACCCAGTATCGTTACAGAAAGATATGGTAGACCCTTGCTTGGCCCAGACCAGAGAAAAAGCATTTTGTTAGTGTTCTCCAAAAGCAAGGGTGATGATATTCCATTTCTCACCATCCATCTTGGGAGGACTTCATAGATGTTAAATACCACACAGATGAAAAGCATTAATGGAATATGACTGTATATTAAAAATTCTTACATTGACTGTCTCTTCAGACCACATCACATGCCAACAAATCTTGGTTCTGTTCAGCAGCAATCACCCAAATAAAGCATATTGGTCAAGTTACTATTTAGTCTTGGTGATGTCCAACTCTCACAGGCTATTCTGAGTGCTGTAATTTACAGACTTTATAGACAACATCACTTTAACTAATCAGCCTGTGCCTGCAGCTTCTTGGCTGTCTACCCCAGGCTGCAGCTGAAATATCTGTAACCGATTTTATAGCTTCAGTGCAGGGGGAAAAGGAATATACACTGGCTGTGAAAAATCATCCATCCTATGAGGGAAGCACAAAACTAAGTCTGTTGGATTCTTTAGAGGTTGCTACAGAACTCACATGAGCTTATAGGTGAAATATGATACGCAGAGTCACAAGTGTATAACATGTACAATGAAATGATAACAAACTCACATTCTAGTCATAAACTCAGTCTTAAATGTAGGTTTTTCATTGTCAGCTGTCTCACTCCAATGAATGCTTCAAACTACTCTGCCCTTCACATGGAATCTTAGCCAAAAAAGTAAATTTCCAAGTTTTCTTGAACATCTGGTAGTTCTGTCTGTGTTTGCAAAATGGTCAACCTCTATGTTGTTCCATCCATGCAGGTTCAGCTTCATCTAGTCTTAGTCGTTTTGAGAGTATGTGTTTCATATTCCTTAGAATGTTTACCACTACTTCCAAATACAGGAAAAAGGTGGCATTCAAACTGCTGAATCTTAGCTGACTCAAGAAGCTTACTTTGTTTTTTATTTCTACTTAGTTCATTTCTGCATTTGAGAAAATTTTACAGACTTTCATTAATCCTCTTGATGCCTTAAGTTTTAGTTTTCATAATTTCCAGATTCTGTACTGCATTAGTATATAACTCTGGACTTCATATAAAGTGTTAGCAAGTTCTCTTCACAGTTCAGTTAGACAAAATGATCCTTTTCCAGTCTAAGAACCAAGGACACTGTTGCAGTTTCAGGCCCAAAAAGTATAAACAGCAGCGAACTGAGGAGAGCAAACTGGGAGGATGGGACTTCACTACCTGAAGCTGAAATTGGACAATTAACCCCAATATGGAAATGGACCAGAACTTGTTAAAGTGTGAAAACTCATGACTCAAGAGTTCATCTTGAGTGGAGGCACAGCTGGGTTTTTGTATTGCCCAAGGTGTATCCCTTGAAGGCCTTTTCAATAAATACCTACTTTATTCCTTTAACACTGTCTAGCCTCTATTCTAGGTATCCTCTCTAGGCATCACTTGTTACTAAGATGCTCAGTTATGGGAATCCACAGGGATTGGAAATGTAGACTGGACTTCATTAAAGAATAAGGATGAAGCACAAGCTCATTTTTATTCTTAGTGCCAAACCATTCCATGAATACCAAAAATGTCATACCTAATCCCTTCTATTAATAATTGTGGAAGACACAGAAAACATTGATCAGGAAGAGTATGCTTAATTATTCAGTTTTTTGCAGTAACAATGTTCTTGATATGCAGACCCTATAAATGTGAAAAGAGTAAATGACAATGGCAAGATTTCTAAAAAAACCTGTTGTTTCAATGAAACTGAAAGAGTTTTCAACTGGGCAACCAAATAGAAAAATTCCACAAGTGACACACATGTAGGTTATTATGAAAAAATTCTTTATTCTGAGGGTGATGAAGCACTGCAACATGTTGCTCAGAGAAACAGAGGATGACCCACACTTGGAAGTGTTCTAGGCAAAGCTGGATGGGGCTTTGAGCAACCTGATCTAATGGAAGGTGTCCCAGTCCATGTCAAGAAGGTTGGGACTGGATGATCTTTAAAGTCCCTTCCAATCCAAACCATTCCAGGACTCCATGGTTTGACAATAGGTACAATTACATATCAAATACACTTTTTATATTAGACAATAATTGTCTGAAGAAGTCCTGAGGAAGCTGTCCACATTCAAGTTCAAATATCATTATCAAGAGAAGTTCTGCAGCTGCAAGCAGAGAAGGGGCAACCAGCAAGTTTAGTACCGGCCTTATCAGTATTACCAGCTGAACTAAACACTCCTTGCCCAAAGATCTCTAAGGTCTGATTGGTGTGAAGAAGACTATTATAGCAGAAACATCTGAAAGAAGGAGGACAGTCTGGAAAGCATCACATTCAAAAATAAAATAATTTGCTGATTTCAATGTGATAATGTCCTTTTATCTCTGCTCTACTATTGTTTTTACATTCTTCCTCAAGAAGAGAGGCATGCCTTCTAAGACAAAAAATATACATTATCTTCTTCACACCTTGCCTGTTACTTGGATAACAACCCACTTCACCAGTTTTCCTTTTCCCTTTGGAATTTCTTTGAGAAGTTAAGGGGTATTTCTAGTTCCTAGCTGAATTTACGGCTGTCTTTTTAAAGTCAGTCTTCTGAGGCAGAGATGGGTCTAAAAAGTTTACTTGAAAACCTCCTTATCTGTTTACCATAAGACACAAAGAACTAAAATAAACTGAGTATTTCCTTCCATATAGCCTTCCTTAAAGAAAAAGAAATGTTCAGTTCTATAGGGCATATCTGACCAAAGTCTTCCAGCACAACACAGACCTTTATACTATCTTACAGCTCCAAGAGGCAACATAAACCTCAAACTGACACGAATGAATACACCTCTTGTAAGGAGATACTGGATCTGAAATGAGTTCCAACAACTAACACATGCCAAAAAACACAGATGGAGTCAGGACAAGCATGCTTCTTTATGGACTTGCCTGTGGAGTCAAGGGTTTGCAATACAACTAGTAGTAGCATGCAGCTCAAGAATAATAGCCATCAGCAAATTGTCACTCACATAACAAAACTTAAATTCAGTATGTGCTCTTTCAGCAGGCAACCTCTCTGGTGAGGTTATGATAGGTTATTCTACTAAGTCCATCCAGACTTAAAGCTCAGACAATATGCCTTCCAAAGACTGAATGTTATGCAGATTTAAAGTAACAGATTTTGCTTTCATTTCCATAAAGTAAACTTAAGATTTCACAATCCAGTATGTTCATAACTCAGTAAGCCCATCACCCACATACACTGAAACTTTATCCCATAAGGCTTCAAACTGATATTCGGTTTGTTTGCACACATGCCAAATAAAATCAGTAACTTCCACTAATTCAACTGAAATGCCATACTAACTCTTTTTAATATTTAGGTATTTTTTAGAAAAGAGCTGAAACATACTGACCATTTTTAGGAGCTTCCTACTTGGACCAGGTCTCTAACCTCCATGTGACATATTTATCTTGTCTATATAAACAATGCATGTAAAGGCACATCAATACATAGATATATACAAACTACAATCAGATTTGAGACAGCTCAACTTCAGTAAGTTCAGTTAGTAATATACTACTACTTTCTAAGAAACACGTAAGTCATTTATATCTGAACAAACGGTATGCTTTGAAATTGAAGATACAAGAAACTGGCTTGCCAGACATACAAAAATGTCTGAAATACCAAGACGCCTCCACAGCTGTACTCTATAAAACCATTTAACTCAAGAATATTGCAGAGAAAAGTGTGTATTTTGATTTGTATTCTCCCCATTCAAAGTTACCAAAAAGTAATGTTTACATTATTTCAAATAGTTCACTCATAAAAAGGGCTTGTTGAAAGGCAATATACCTATGAGAAGATTTAGGCCAGAATTATCAAGCCTGGGACTGATATGTTTAAGTAAACACCCCAAATACAAAACACAAAGGAAAAAAACCACAAATGCAGTGCAACAATCTTGAGTCACTCTAACATGTTACGTTTCCTACAGTTAAAGATAAAGAAAAAATAAAAATAAAGAACCTTAAGAATGAGACAGCATTAGAAGTGACAGAAGACACACAAAGACAAAGGATATTTCACCAAAAAAAAGGGGAAAGATGATGTGGACTAATGAACATTTACACGTCTAAAGAAAGGTCAACATTTAAATGCGTTTTCTTTCTCCTCAGGTAACAAGATACTAACAGGAAGAAAAGGCAGAACTCATTTTGTGCAGTTCTTTGAAAAGACAGATGCAGCATCTGGAAGAAGTGACTGGGAGGCTGGGCTTATTTCCACCCTAGTCAATAAGGAAGACCAAATACCTTTGTGCTTGTCCCGTTTATGCTTTAGCGGTGCTGGAGAGAGTCTGATTCTGGCTAGAGCCTGTTCTCGATGGTTCATAAAAATAGGACCAGGAATTACAAGGGGGCCTGAGGAGAAACATTTTGCACATGCATAGGAAAGCTCACAAAATGGAAACAGTGTGTTAAACAAAATTCAAATTAAAAGCAATGAAAAAACCAAAAAGAATAATAATTATTAAACTTGTTTTCTTAAATTCAAAAGACCTTAAAATATAAGAAAGTTGTCATTTCTGGATAACTTCTGTGAAAAACCAATAAACATTCCATAGTGATATTTTTACCTGAATTTCTAAGTATGCAACTGTACTGCAAGCAATGGAAATATAACATATACTAGAATAAAATCTGATACCAAATACCCATTATTGCCTTTAAAAGATAAAAAGAATAATTATCATGCCTTAAATTCTACAATATAACACTCAAAATACTGATTTGGAACAAGATCATAATATAAATACTAAATTTAAAAACCACCCTCATAAACTTGTTTGCAGTTACTATATTTAAGATGCAGAGTTACAACTTTTAAAGAAAAAGTTCCATGTTTCAGGAAGAAAGTTATTCACATCATATGACTCTTATCTACTTAGTAATTCTGAAATCCATTTATTTTGAAAATATTTTTCAATCTATTTAAAGGTCTTCAATAGAAGATTTGCTTTAAAGAAAGCAATGATACATGCATTTAAATTTTTTTTCCAGATTGCTTTTCCTTTTTAAAAATCTAGACTTAGGCAGTGAGGTACTATGCCTAATTGAGGCTGAGTATAAGCAGGTAATGGACAAGCAATTTCTTTCTTAAATCTGTATTTCTCCTGTTTCATAGGTTAAGCATGTCACCATGAATTTTTTGGACGCTTCTTGTCCTTTCAGAAGTCTCATATTCAATGGAAACCATGAATCAGAAGCAACTAATTCTGCCAAGTGACACTCAGTTCCACAGGTTCCCAAATCCAGCCCCTCCACAAACAGTAAACAAAAGTACCCCAAAATCAGGCTGTTGTGTTACAAACCCCTTATGCAAAACTTAGAATGCAAATATTCCTCTTTTTTCTGCAAATTCATTGATACTCTCATTCCTCAGCTGAACTTTATTAAGAAGACAGTGTAGGTTAACTTTTAATAAATGCCCATTGCCTCAGGTTTTCTGCTGTCAACTTTACACCATCACCTCCTTCACTAATACTAAACAGCATGGATACACATCTAAGCAAAAGTTAGGCCAAATCTACATAGCTTAAGAACTTTCAGATGAAGAAACTCTCTTCATAGAGAAAAGCTTCCAAATTTTAGCATTCACTTAAAAAAACAAAATGAAAAATGCTTTAAAAATACACTACTGCCTAGCTTAGACGTCAACATGTGTTAGGGAATATAATG
This sequence comes from Passer domesticus, assembly GCF_036417665.1. NCBI lineage: Eukaryota > Metazoa > Chordata > Aves > Passeriformes > Passeridae > Passer > Passer domesticus. The sequence continues at coordinate 50,063,504 of NC_087475.1, read as the reverse complement.
GCCCAAAACCTCCTCAGTCATGTTGTTTCTGCAGACAGCACAGAATTTTTATTTTTGTTCTATTGTATTCACTTGGACTCTATCACAAAACAGATCCTCTTACTAATTCAAAGCTCCTTCTCCTAATCAAGGATCATCATTTGCTTTTGATTTACTTTCATCTTGCAGATTCTTCCTTCAATTGTCTTGCTGTTGTGCTCCCCCTTTTCAGTCTCCTCTTGAATTCAAACTTCCATTTAACAGAAAGATTTTTGGTAAACATTACTTTATGCCAAACCACTTGCTGTGTTTAATATTCTACTTTCCAGAGTTTTGACTTACACAAAAAATTACATCACATTTTGCTTCCTACCAAGTGAGGTGATATAGTGAGGAGTATCCTGAGGCACACCAGGAAAAGGTAAAAAGGGCAAGAGATGAATGACAAGCAGATTATGAAAGCTAAAAATGTCTGAAGGACAAATGATACAGAGGAAAGGTGAATGAAGAACATGAGAAAATAAGGCAAAAGTAGTGAGACTTACTGGAAAGTTTCTAATGAAATTAAAATCTGAAAAAATAGAGAATGGACAGGACAACACAACACAAGGTAAAGTCAGATCAGCCAAGTTGCAAAAAGAGATCCAAGGACTACAAAGAGTGTGGCTTGAAGAGTGTAGATCTAAAGCATTTGTAGGTGGTTGACTGATCTCTAGATAACTTAGGCAAACATTGTGAAGCTCCAAAACATGCTTGCACAACAGTGCAGGGAACAAGATACAGCTCTGAAGGCAGCCTTTGGCATTTCAGTGCGAAGAACAAAGACAACAAAAGAGAGTATCAGGAGGACAGAAGGAAGTCAAGTACAGTAGGGTGAGCAAAAGAACTAAAGGAGATTTGTAAGACAGAGGATGTTTAGTAAGCATAAGAAGCTGCCAGCTCCAGCATGGCCCTAGCAGACACCTGCCATTAGTTTCCAAGCTACTCATCTGAATCACACTCTCCTACTCAACATGACAAATCTGTAACAATCTAACCTTCCGACCAATGCAGGATTTATCTTCACTTCTGGATATTCCTACATACTATACATTTACCATTGTGTAAAAGACCTTGAATCAAAAATAAACTTAAATGCAACAGATTGCCTCTTCATAGTAACTTCTAACCAAATCCATGTAACATGTCTGTTATATTTGGCTCTTTGTGCATGCTAAATCTGTAAAATGATCATAATAGAATAGGAAAGTACAAACATGAAATAAAAATCTACATTTTGATTGTATTGTGATGTCTGCCCCCTTGGTCATATGCTGGAAAGGTGAAAAACACCTGCCTCTCCCACCAAATAACACAGGCAACAAAACACTACAACAATTCATGGAGACCATGAATTGTTTTCTGCTCATATCTGAGGTCGCCTGAACGAAGGGAGCAAAATTTTCCACTAAGAATATTTTGGTGGAACAACCCAGTCATGCATTAAATACTTCCTTTAATTTGTTAAAAAATGCCTGCTGAGTATTATTTGGAAAACTGCTTCAGAAGCCTCTAAGATAGATCTGCATGGGGAATGACAACCTATTACTAGTCTCTACTTTAGAAGATCAAGTGACAGAGATAAGCAAAGAGGAGTCACTGGTAGACTACAGAGCTATTTTAAACCAGTCACCATATGATGCAAAATGACATTCACTCTCTCCCTTCACAGCTGAGCTGAGACGCTGAACAGCCCCAGTTGAAATGTCAAGACTAGCTTTCTCTTCTTGGTCCAGACTTTCCAAAATGGACATTGTTTTGCAGGAAATTCAAAGCATTAAAAGTATATTTAACCACAGAAATAAGTTAATTTTCTCCAAATAGCATGCCTTTATTAAGTAATGCACTGGACTTCAGAAAAATGTACACAATTATTTCATTCTACACGCACTTAACATGCTTTGGCATTCTTGGTCATCTAGGCTCTTGGACACAACTATGTAGGAGTTTAATGTTTCATTTTATATAACACATACTTTGATTTCTCCTAATACCTCACCCTAAACAAATGCTATTTGGCAAGCTGTGATTGCAGGAGACTGAAATCAATTATCTCAAATGCTGACTTCTGCCCCAGTGCACTGAACACAGCAGGCTACCTGAAAAAATAGTACATGACGACACATACATACAGAAAAGCAGTATAAATTCAGGTTGCAGAGCTAAGTGCTAGGTTGGATCACACCCTCTGTTGTAAAAACCTATTTTTAGCTTCTTGAAATAGAGCAAGCAATTTCTGGGGGGGGTATTTTTGTTGGTTTTTTTAGTAATAAAACAGGAAGCTAAAACCCTAATATAGAAAATTAGGCATCCTAATAGGTCAACAGGTTGCAAATTTTGAGAAAAATACTTCAGAAAATGGAATTAGAGACAAATGCTTCACTTCAGTTCCACTAGAAGCGTAAAACTTTATAGTGAGATAATGCCACACCTACAAAGCCTTAAAGGAAACAAAATTTAACATTCTTATGAGGCAGGGCTAATAATTATGGTGCACATAAAAAAAAAATCTATATTTTTCCAACTATGACTAGCAATTTATCATTAAGGCAAAAACACTCATGGAGAATGTCATGTGCAGGCACTAATGTTAATTGCAGCTTGCTTCTTTTGTTCAAAACACTGAAAATAAAGACAAGATACATGTCTCTCCCTGTAGTCTTAAAGCAACATTTAAATTGTACAAATCGGGTGTGGAAGAAAAATTAAGGCCTTTTAAAGGGGAAAAAGAGACGCACACCAGCCAACACAAGCATGAAGGGAAATGTGGGAATAATAAAGAGAATGAGATGGAAGTATGGTTTATGATAATCTTAATTTTGATCCTTTCCCCCTTCTGAATACTTGACTTCATATGTATTGTTAAAAAAATATAAAATATTCATTTCCACATATAAATACATGAAGTAACTTAAAAGAGCAAATATTAACCAGAACTGTGTCGTGGTGTCTACTACAAATCTGATTTCCGAAACTATAATATAAATATTTTTACTCTAAACATCATTTTTAATAACAACAGTTAGCTTTCAGAAAGGAATCACAGACACAAGTGCAACAATTTAACTTCACAGAACCATACCTGATGGTCATTAGGGGCAAAAACCTACAGCTTTCCTTGAAAGCATGCTTAAAAAGTCATGTGTGAGTTTCAAGTGAAAAGGTAACAATTGCTTTTGGTTTGCTTAAAGAACATTGAAACAAAAGTGGTTTTGGTTTGCTTAAAAAAACATTGAAACAAAAGTAATCCTGAAAGCATCAAAATAAACATTTAATTAAAACCATAAAAAGAAGCAGCACAATTATTTGCTAAGTAATATTGCACTTAATATTGCACTAGTACAGATAGTTCTACTGCGTATTTTGGTATATGTTGAGCAATGAACAGACAAAGGGATTCCAAGCTCAGAGTGGCTTGTGCAGACGTTAAAAAGATTTGTATGATACTTAGCCTACCATGATAAAACTAATCACTGAAGTAACTAAATCACACTTCAGGAAAATGAAAAAATGCCCAAATCTAGGAAGCCTCAGATTATATTGTCTTAAAACAGAGCTGCTTGGACTAAAATTAATCAATTTTCTATGGGTTCTTTGTTGTTGCAAGTAGGATAAGACTGATGAAAATTAATTTTCCTTTTCTGTAGGGGCATCAAAAGCTAAACCTTGCTTAATTACACACCAAATCTGCATCTCAGTAATGATCATTTAGAGGTTTTTACAGCATAGGCTGAGAAAGAGCAGTAGTGAAATACCAGTGAATCCTGAGACCACTTATTATCGCTGTATTGAGAACCACTGAGAACAATGTCTGTGTTTTTTAGCTTATTAAATATAGTTTAAAAAGCTATTTTAACGTTCTCATTGCCCTCTGAAAAAATACCCCAGAATTATCTCAAATGATAAATTTAAATTGACTATTCCAACTTCTATTACTGCAAATACCAATTTGAAAAAGTAAAAAGTGTCATGAACAGCTTTCAAGATTAGCTCTCTCAGAAAATGCTAGTCTTAGGTTCATTACATGAATTGCACATGTGGCCCACAGATTTCTGTAATCCATTAAGGCAATTTAATGCCCCCATGATGAAAAAAATAGTATCACAGGAAAGAAAAAATAATTAACCGTGTTCTGAACATTCTAACATACAAAACTTCCTCACTGCCACAGAAAATAATGAAGTGCAACTGTTTCCATATTCATCTCACTATTCTCATCAAGCCTCAAACCAGCTTGAAAAACAAAAACCACTTCACCATATGGAAAATCAGCTCCTTCACTTCTCACCAGAGACAGTGAAGAGCTGAGATAATTCCATCACTAATTATGTTGAGATATTATGATGTAGCACAGACACAGTGATGAATACAGCTGGCTTTATTTCTCAGAAGGTCATACACCAACTCAAAAATGTAGAATTGATTTTGAGCCCTCTTCATTGCTTATCAGAGTCACTTGTGTGCAGAAAAAAGCAAAGAACAATAATAAATATTATGGAACTTACAAATTTTTAAAATAATTGATTATCCCTAACAAACAACTTTTTACCCACTATTAATTTAAAGGATCTATAATTTTTCCGCCAAAACAGAATTTCTTTCTTGAATACAGCAACAGAAATAACTGATTCAAAACATAAAAATTATTAGCTGGTTACAACTCCATCACAAACTATAGTTTGTGACTCATTTCAATGTAAGAAACAAAGAAATCTTCAGCATAAGCACTTAAAATTCCTGAAGTTACTCAGTGTGCTGTTGCTGAGCAGCTTGTATACAGGTCCCTTACACCAGAGGCAGGCTACTTGGATCATGTGTAGAATTGATTTAATTGCTTGTGGAACTAACATTGAACCAGGTCATTAATATTGAAGCTATTAACAACTACTACCCAGAACATTCAAATTCAGAGTTAGCATTTTCAGATAAATGCAAATAAAGAAGAGCATTCTTCTTCAACACAAGAGACCACAAGTGATCTTGTGAAGAAATTAAACAATTCTCACACCTAAAGACATGACTATCACTTTTGCTCTTAATTTAAGTGGACCCCAAGAACATATTTTCATATCACAAGTCACTCTAACAGGACTAAATCTGGAGCTTTGAAAGAAGCACAGACAATTAGACAGCTTAAAAATCAGTGTAATCGCAGCACTTGTGCTCTTACACTTCTTTCCTAAACCTAAGTCCTATTTCAATGCTTTTGGGTGAGCGGATTCTTTGTGATTTTTTTTATTTGTATGATTGTTTTAGGAATGAAATATTCCTGTATTTTTAAAGCTTTTCTCTTGTTTACAAGACATTCAAGATTTACTGAAAATAATTGTATTGAATAAAGGTCACCAACAGGAACTTAAAAGTTTGCAGCTACATTCAGTGATGAATCCTGTTCTTGACCACCATAAACTATGCATGTTTTTTTCTTTATAAAAGAACAAAAGACACACATTAACACTAAATAATCCAGAAATCAGAATCCTGACAAAATAAACACTGTGTACCTTTAAGGAAAGGCCCTAAAGAGCTGGTCCAGCCTTTAACTGACTAAGCACCGTTTTCAGAAAATTGAAAGGTTGAACATTCTCTCTGAATCTCCAAATAGCTATTTCATTAGCATGGATTTGTTCAGCTTCATATGCACAAATACTAAAACTCTTGGGAAAACTAAGCAACAAGTAACCTGCCTGTTCTTTTAACATTGTTATAACTACATTTTATCAGACTGCAAAGAAAAACACTTTGCACAAAAAATCTAATAGATTATTTAAATGTTCTTGTTCCCTCTTATGAAAAGAGTAGCGTCATAAGAGTTGTCAAAAATGGTGCTACTCTTTGCACCAACTCATTAACAAAAAACTTCAGCAATTGGATGGAGAAGCAAAAAAGCTCTTTAATCTGATTATGCAAATAAAGATTGATTATCAAATCAAATATTCATACCTGATTATATAAAACAAGATCTCTAAGTATTTGTGAAACACCATTCCCAGCTTTATCTCAAGAAGTCATTCTGACCCAAAACAGGAGACTAATCTCCGTCCCTTCCAGACTGGCATACCCACTACCTCCCACAGACAGCCACACCGGTATTCTTTAGATACAGAATGTAACACAAATGTGTGCAACAAGCTGGATAACAGTACATTTTTAGCTACAGTCCCTATACAGAATCACAGGATCAACTAGGCTGGAAAAGACCTTGGAGACCAGCCCAACCCATGATCAAACACTCCCATGTCAACTACAGCATGGTACTAAGTACCACATCCAGTCTTTAAACACTTCCAGGGATAGTGACTCCACACCTCCCTGGGCAGCCCATTCCAATTCCTAATCACCCTTTCTGTGAAAAAATTCTTCCGAATGTCCAGCCTAAACCTCTCCTAGTGCAGGCATAAGACTGTGTTCTCCTGTACTGCCACTGGTTGCCTGGGCCTACAACCTCCTGCCACCCATACACCTATGAAACCAATCATTAGAGTACATTCCTGCTACTGTTCAAGTGATCTTTTTTTGCTTTTGAAACAGATGGCATGCAGAACGGATAAGCTGCTCTGGTTCTACGTCTAACCACAGAAATAGAAGCAAATGTAAATTTTCCTCTGCCACTCTTCTTTTTTCTTTTAACTGAAATTTACCTCCCAGCTCTGTCATCACTGATGGGCTGAACAGCAGCACCTTTCAATAATGCCTGGGCATTTAACTAGGATTCAATAAAAATCTGTTAGCTGCACCAACATTTGCCAGCAGCACGCAGCAGCTCTGACATGACCTAAACAAAGGCTTCCTCTCTTCACCTCACAGCTAAAATTAGCCACAAAGATGCAAAGAAAAATAAATATTCCATCCTTTTCCATATGCATAGGCAACTACAAGATTTCTCTTTCTGATTGCTCCTTATTTGTGGTTAAAACCAGCAATTTCTTAATGCAAGTGAAATAAAGACACAATTCACATCACAACAATCATTGGCACAGTCTAGGAAATAATTTGGATTACAAGGCACATTTTGTATTCAAAAAAATGCAGTATCTAATTCATAAGAGAAGAATCAAAATGGTATTTATTAAAACTACAGGAACTTGAAAGAGCATATATCCCAGTAAGTTATTCCTCTTCTCAACAGACAATTCTTAGTGACCACATCATCGTGCTTTACAAAAATATTACAGTTTACATCAGTCTAATTTTCTCATATTTAATTTGCCAAGACACTGAAGTATCTTAGAACATGAACAGTACTGAAAAGTTATTGAGACAGATTATTCTTTGCATGGAAAATCAACAATGAGGTAGATAAAACAACAAAATTTTCACATGTTGAAGTGGTGGTTTTTTTTTAATTCAGTCTGTGTCAATATTCTCATGTTATACAAATACAGAAAAGTTCATTTTATAAAAGACAATTCTACCTACCATTATACAACAGAAATGGAATTATTATAGTAATTAGATAATTCATATAATAGGTAAATAACATGAGACAGGCTTGTAGTTCTTTCTTCATATAAATATGTTTTAGGATCTACATTTTAAAAAACATTCAACAAGAAAATGGCAAAAAAATAAAAACTCTATGTGAAAGTGATATAAAATGCTCCTTTCATCATTAAAATTCTGATTCTTATGTGCAAACTTTGTTAAACACATACTTTTTCCACCATTTTCTACAAGCATGCTATATAACAAACTATCTACTTAGGACCTGATTTAGTTTCATCACTGTACAGGCTCACTGGAGGAAGACTATTTTCATTCTTGGAAAACAGACTTAAAATTTCTTAAGCTATTCAAGGCCCTTCTCAGTAAGTCACTCACCTCTTCCTTCTTCCAATCTATGTCTCCTAATTACGCGCTGCCGCTTTTCCTCTTGTCGTAGCTGAAGGTGTTCCTCAATATTAACTCCAGGAACTGGGACAGCTAAATAGATTAAGAAAATAAAATACATAAAATTATCTTTGAAATTGTTGTGGTGGCAATAAACCTTAAAAGAAATAAGGTAAATGAAAACTGAAAACCTACTTACTCACTGCTTCTTTACATGGCCCTAACAATAAATAAAAAAGGATTTGAGTAAATTTGGAGGAGTTCTAAGCTTTATCTCCTGATTTCCTGGTTTTCATGAATCTGACTATTCCAACATCACTAAGTAGTACTTAGGCATACACATATATGTAGTTATGTGTTGTCATGGTTATCTCCATCCTCCTCTAAAAAGTTTCAAAAAGTATTATTAAACCAAGTCTACGATTGTTTATATTTTTAAAACGTTTTACACCAATTAGCCATGTTTTAGTTTAAGAATGCTTAAATCCTGATAAAAACATTATAGAAAAATTTTCAGGAAATCGAAAAGGACAAGAACTTACAGTATCAACATCAGTTTTGTAACTGCACAGGTCACAAAGTGGCACAGGTGACTATAGTAAGGGCAAACTTCGAACAGTTCACTTAACAAAATGATCCCACTTTGCTATATCACCAATAAATAAATCTGACTGTTAAGCACCATTTTAACAATATTACATTAAAACTGTCCTGTAACAAAGTGTGTAAACAAATGTACTGGACAACAACAGGAAAAAAAGAGGTACAGTAAAACTGAGAATTAAAAGCCTTTTTGGTAATTTCATAGTACTTACCCAGCAAGAGATCTAAAGGTATCATCTCTTTTACAGCATCAAGGATTCCTCTTTGCCTTGCCTCCTGGCCATCCAGTTCTCTAGCACATGCCTTGCAGCAGCCACACACAGCACAGCCTGACTCACCTGAGCCACAGCCACAGATTCTGCAGCAAACAGAGTTGCTTTATCACTATCTTTTCTTTTTGTGCATTACTGACACCTTTGTAATTAAAACATAGATTATTACTTTGTTCTATCTGTGGACATGCAAAGTTTTCCTGAGATAAGCAGGAAGGACAGCTAGTTTAAATCCTAGCTGCTGTTGCATGGTGCCAGGACCATACACTGACCGTCCACTGAATTGACTTCTCAGAATTACTTTCCTTTCTTCAATTTAATGTACACCACATGAAAACATGGACAAGGAAACAATGAGCACACAAAATGCTCAAGAAACAGTAATGATGACGTAGTGATCCTCTGCAGCTCAACTAAGAATTAACAGATAATGGCAACTTGAACAGCAAGATAAATTTCTACCAGAGGATGAAGAAAAGTTATCCTGAGCCAGCAGCTCTGTCAAGAGACAGAAATTATATTGGTGCTCACCTCCAACAGCTTCTAGTGAAGAACTACATGCTAAAGTGAGAAAAAAGTTTGTAAAACTAAATCACCTGCAGCCACAAGCTATTTCCAGAAATTTTAAGCCATTTCCAATTTTAAAAGCACATACCACTATATATTTAGCTATAAAGTTACTTTAGATGGAAACTTCAACTCAGTTCACATTCAGGAAGTGCTTTAGCCATCCAACTCACTGCACATTCCCACACGTGTGCTTACCCTCCAGGCACTCTATCAGGACGCCCGCTACTAACACAGCTGGCTCCATAGCCTGTGCAATCTCCACATACAGTGCACACCATACACTGCTCCAGCTTCCATTTATGCATGCCTGGAGGACACATCATTGACTTCTCATCTTTTTCATCCAGTTCCTCTTCCAGATCTTCATCCATTGCTGTTGCCATGTTCTCAACTCCAAAACCTATTTCAGATATTGAAATAAGAAATACGTGCTTTCTGAGGCCAACAGAGAGAGTTCTGGTTACTCAGAGAGGTAAAGACAGGTTGTACAAGGCTCTGAGCAACCTGATCTAGCTGAAGGTGCCCCTGCTCTTTGCCAGGGGAATGCACTAAATGACCTTTAAAGATTGCTTCCACCTCCAACTATTCTACGTGTCTATGAACTGCTGAAGCTCTGAAGAACATTTCCGTATCAGGTTTTAAAAGGAATGACTAGGAATGCCCAATTTGCCTGCTGAGCTAGCACAAAGACTTTTTGGGAATCTCTGTGCAGGGGCACGCTTGATTTTTTAAAATCATAATGCGTGTATTCAAGCTTTAGTGTTGGAATTACATCTTATAACAAAATGTTTAGCTTTATTTTCACTTCTGATATTTGCCAGCACACAAATGAAAAATAATAAAAACAAGGTCCCACACCTTTTCCTCCCTGGTTCATAGAGCCTGTGTCTCGTCCACACTGTCCTTTATTATTTACTCCAAATGTCCAAACTTCGCCATTCTTCATTAACACACAGGTGTGAGCTTTGCCCATGGCAACTTGAGTCACAAAATGACCTTTCAAATCTGTTACTAAACCTGTAAGACATAAAACACTTGAATGAAAAATTCCACTTTCTAGCCAAGAAGGAAACTTAACGATGCAACAAAATTGTTAGTGGATACTGACAATTTTAAAATTTACATCATAGGAAAAAAAACAGATATAAAAAAACAAGTGTAACAAGTGTTAGAATAAAATGTGAAAGAACTAGGCCTAGGCCACTTGTCCTGCAAAAAATGAAAATCCAAAAGCAAACCTAAAACTGCTGCAAATCACTTGTTTTGAAAAAGAATTCTACAGGAGTCATAAAGCCATTGGAGTTTATTTCATTAATATTTTACTTAAACTGTAAAATATTAATGCTACCTTATGAGCAGAGAAGCACATAAGACCTAGCTTCCAGCAGTCTTTTTTCTTACCAAAGCACACCTTATTTCTGTGACTTCTTCCTGTGTGGCCTTCTTGTGCCAGATTAACACAAGTGAATTTTTTTTCGTCTCCTTAGTGGAAGAATTACTTTGGATATTTGTCACCACTGATGCTAAATTATTTTACAGAACTTTTGGAAACTACCTTTTTCTACCGTTCTGTCATATCTGTCTGAATCAACAGAAAGTCAGAAATACATTAGGAAGGTAAGAAACACACAACATTTTCATGGGTTAAAAACTTCCATACTAAATTAAATTATTTCAGTTGAAACAGAATTCAAAAGACCAACATTAACTTACTTGTACTATCAGAGTAAATGGCATCTTTTCCAAACATGTAGAGTTCTCCATCTTTGGAAATTACAGAACTGCTTCCATTATTGCACGCTGTAGATATGACAATCTTTCCTTCCATTTTAATAATTTTTTTAGGCTTATATGGTTTTGATTGCCTTCTGCTTTTAGCTTTAAATAAAGAAATAAGTTACAAGTAAATCTATCAAAAATCTTCAAACCATCACAGGCATAATCATTACAAACCACTAATGAAAAAACCCAAACAACTAACTATAGGTACAATCTCCTGGTCTAATTTCAATTGGATTATACTGGCTCTGCTCAAAAAAAAATCAATGGCAAGCCAAGACATTATTTGATCAGTACCTTTTAGAAATGAATCTTCAAGTATTTCAAATGACTTTAATTATTCTTATTAATCTACCACATCATCATCTCCCACCTGTTTCCTAAAGTATTTAATTCAATATTACAGCAGATCACAGACTCAGGGCACTTTAAGATATCTTCAGTTGTCTTGCAAAGTCTATTTCAACCTACACACACAACTACAGAAATCAAGACTAGGAAATGTGTTAATTTTATATTGATGAGGCATTTTTTAGTCTGAAGATCAAATTAATCTGTCTTCTTTAATGTCTGAAGAATTCTGCTTGATTGAGCACAGAAGATCTGCTTCTACAAGTTCTCATCAATGTGCCTCTCCACCAGCCAGCAAAACACCCATTTCCAAAGCTCAATAAAACAACAGCGAAGAGGCAAAAGTTTGGCTCCACAGTTTTTCCAAGTCCCAGGCAGACAGCATGGCCTCTTGACCAAATTTACTACTGTCTTTTCTTGGGACAAATCTAAAATAGTACTTCCACCACACAACCCAAACTGTGGTAAAGCAGAGATTGGATTCTGTAGCTGGGAGAGGTTTTGGCACTGGTTGTCAAGATTTGTGGCCAGCATAATCTCCTGCACAAATGGCAAGCTTACACATTCCTGGAAAATGCTGAAACTCTTATTTTCAAATTAAAAACTCTTTAAGAGGCTTTTACCAACCACTGGTCAAGCAAGCAATGATACGTACTTGATTCACCATCCTCTCCTTTACTAGCAGAACCTGTGAAGAATATGCTTCCATCCTCAGCAACAAGTAAGGCATGTGAGCCATCATGTCCAACAGAAAACTGAATAATCTTTGGAGATTTTGTGATTGGGAGTTCAACCCATTTGCCAGCTGAAGGGCCACCTTGTTTGATTCCAAGGCTCTGATATTTGCCAGTATAATAAATCTAGGAGAAAAAAGTTTATCAGTTTTAGTTATGCCACAGCACTTCAAGCTTATATAATTCTCAAAGTTGCACTGTTTTTAATTCCTTTCATTTCAAAGCACACTGCACTCTTCCTGACTTTATTTATGCCATTTCAGTATCTCTGTCCCAAACCCATCAATTTTGACTTATTTGGGGGAAACAGTCTGATTAGATTCTTAGTTTAGATTGTTTTGAATTGTGCTTTCTACTGAGCCACTGAGTGAGCTTTCATATATAATTGTTTGGCTAGATGAGTTGAAGACACAAGAAAGAATCAAAGAAACTACTCAGAGGAAGCATTTAAAACACCTCATAAAAATGTCTGCTCTGTATAAAAACAAGATGGTATTATAACAATAAAATAAATTTAAAATAAAAAATTACTACATATTTTAATATGCTTCAACACATTTGTAAAACATGTTTAGTGGCCACTGACTACATAAATAACAGAGTAACATATTTCATGTGAACAAACAAAAATACTGACATGAACTGAAAATTTTCCTTTAGAACCATGCAACTCAACTCTATAAAATCGGTATGTCAACCTATGGGGCATCTGAAGCCATTTTACATTGCCTTACATATTGTATTTCCTACCTTAACAGACAACTTTATAGACTAAACCCAGGAAATATATGAACTTTATACTGAACAGGCATTTTTGTTAGTTGAATGATAAAGGTAATCTGCCTCCCTCAGTGCTGAAGAGTTCTATTTGATCAAATTCTGGCACATACCATTAAATTTTCTTTAAAAATATTTACTCTAACATTTTCAACAATCTCACTGTTCTGACAGCAGCAGAGCAAGACCTTCATTCCAACAAAGCAATGCAATTTTGAACATGTAATTAAGAACTATGTTCCTACAAGATAAATAGCATTAGTCTTTTACACTGAAATAGAACCACAGTAAATAATGGAAAGAGTCAGTGACAGTATTATTTCTAAATTTCCATGATTATGCAAATGCCTCAAAAAGTCTCCACTGAGCAGAACAACATATCAAATCATGAAGAATAGGTTTAAAGAAATCAATTGAAAAATTTGCATAGGGGAATCAATAATTCTTTAAAAGATAAGAAAAAAAAATCAGGATGGATTTAAATAAATTACTATGGTCAGACTGGAAAGTTATGAGGTGTTAAAATCATTTGTAGACAGAAGACAGTTTTGTTTCCCAAATTTAAACGAAGTCCTTCATTGTAAGACTGACTGTAGAAATTCCTATAAATTCAAGTAATGGCTATCTAAGGGGTTCTAACTATCTGCTTATGCTTTTAAATAACTATTTGTCTTTTATGTTTTAAAGCAGGCTCTGAAAAATATATTTGAATACAGTCATAGACATACATTCTAACATACTGAAAAGGCAAAAAAAATTATGGAAAATAATGATTAAATTAAAAAAACACAGAAATCTATTGGTGCAATTTACTATTCACTACAAAACATTTTCAGTACCTTTCCACTAGCAGTTTTCATCAGTGCAAACTCTCTCCCAGCACCAAGGACAGCTGATTCCTCATCAAACCCTGTACCTGTGCAAGTAAGATTGTGTTAACTGAACAGTTTAACCAGGCAGTTTCACAGACCAGTCACCTATCCACCTCTGCTGGTCCATGGAGCCAAATATGCTGGGTTTTTTTTGTTCTGATAGAGCCAAAAGCAAGCTCAATAGAGCAAAAATACCCCAAAGCAAAGGCCAAATTATTGTTTTTTCAAAATACCTTCATAGATACTACCAATTCTTCACCTCAAATTCTGACTTGAGGTGAAGAATGTGTTTTTCAATGTAATTCTTTCTCCCTTTAATCCAATCAGTGGTCCTTGTAACTTGTTAACTTTGATCCACAGCAAGGAGTTCCACAGCTTAACTATGTTTTATAAAGTCCAAGCTTCAAACAATTATATATTTATTATACAACTGAAGGAAAATGCTGGAAAACTATGAACAGTACTTGAGACAGAAAGGTGGTTCCAAATGGGTGTATGGATTTGACTCTGAGTCAAGCAATGCTTGAATGGTTTCAAGCCCCTCTCCATGTGTTTATTATGGAGCTGTACCTTCCTGCACATAGCAGAGCCGAAGGAAAGCGCAGTGTTTCAGATCTACTGTTTGAATTTACCAGCCTTGTTATTAACCTTCAAAAAACAGAACTTACTGATAATGTGCAAATCTTTCTCCAGATCAAACAATGAGATGCCACAGGCATGTAAGCATTTTCTTGCAAGCTTAAGCTGCAGTTCTTGTTGCAATACTGGCTCAGTACTTGTGGCAAATATTCGCACTACAAAGCCATCCTGCAATAAATACAAAAATCCACTTTATACTGTACAAAAAATGAATTCATTTACTTCTCAAGTCCTAAGTACACAGACATGGCACTATTTCAGAATAAATGTCAGAGGGCACATTGACAAAGTAACATTTATTGTAACATTTACTACAGAGGAGAAAATAATTAAGTGGCCATCAGGACAAGCTGAAGTATCTGACTCCTTACACATATATTGAGTTCTATGAAAATGCTAAGAACACTATAAAAATAGTGAACTGCTGTAGAAATCTTACTCTTACAATTATTCACATTTATGTTTAAGCCCTGAACTTCTTGTTCAGAACCCAAAATTCTGCATGCAAAGTGACAGCTGTAAAGAGTAACTAGAAGAGTTTCCTGTTTACAAGTGCAGAGTATCTTAATCTCACCATGTTAAAAAAAACCCCATCAGTTGATTCTGTTAGGAGGTAAGTGGATTAATCTTGGTTTTTCTACGTTTGGTGTTTAGCATCTGTTGACAACCCAGTTTCACCCCATCCCTATTTTACAGATTTCTCACTATGAAAAACCACACCAGAACTAAAAACATAGTAACTGTCTGCTGAAAAAAAACATACAACCACCACTACAGTTTTGTCCCTAGTAGGAGCACTTCTTTGAGTTTCTCCAGCTTTGGCCATCAGGCAACTTTCAGACAAAAATCAACTGGAATGTAGTATATTTCGTATCTCATCTAATAAAACTGTCTGAAATACTCCAATAAGTTCCAAAGCAATTACAGGAAATTAATAAAGAAAAAAAATTATCCCTAAGCTCTATGAAGCTTATTCTACAAAGAACCTGTAGAACATACTACTGAACATATAAGATTTTTTTTTTCCTGAAAGAGCAATGGAGTTTTTTTTAAAACTTACCTGAAAAATAAAAAAATCAATCACAAATCAAAATTGTGTGAAAAATACTGCATTTTTTAATGCACAAATATGGAAGTTTCTCGTTATTTCTAGTTACATGGATTTCTTTCTTAATTGTGTTAGTGAAGAAAAAGCCAAACATGAAGCAAAAAGGAGGCTATAAATATTGCAAGATAAAACCCAGTTGAGAGAAAAATAGTTTACCCATCATTTGTAAAACTTACATCTCTAGATGCTGCTATTTGATTAATATATTCTCCATCTGTGAAAAGGATATTCTGCCCTTCAGTATGACAATCTGTGAGAGAAAAATGAAGTGCATGGCATCAGTTTATATTAGCATACATACACACACTAATCTCTGCTTCTGTCTAATTAATTTTCACTCCAATCAGATCATGAGAGCTCTACTTTGTCTCAAGTGAGATCATACCATTCTGATAATGTGTTATTTTACATTAAGATGTCCTGTCTTATCAAAAGCATGTAATTCTCTTCAGTTTCTGTAAGAGTTATTACAGCACTTTCCATTGTGTGAAATGTGAGTGGTTACACCCCAGTATTTAACTGCAAAAAACCCCATTCACCTTTCACTGTTAGTCACCTGTGAAGAATATTCCAAACTATTACAACACAAATAAATTCAAATTTTCCAAGACTATTAAATCTTTCTCCTTTCCAAAAGACTTTTTTTATATCAGGACCATTATTTTCAAGAAATGTTTCCTCAGTACAGCATATAGAACCTACAGAAATAAATGAACCACGATTTTCATTATTTATCCCATTTTTTCACAATTTATAAATTTCACCAAGCTATTAACTGAAAAAATCCAGGAGGGTTTTGAAAATGATGAAGTATATACTTGAATACATCACTCATTCATTGGAAATAGCTCAGATAATTCCAAGAAAATGGGAGAGAAATAATTCTACCCAAATTAGGGTAGGAAATAATTCTCCCAAATTAGGAGGAAAAAAAAAAGAAAGACCACTTTCTCTGCAAGTTTAAACCCATGTCTGCACATGATTTTTTCTTCCCTTCCTGCACTATTGATGGAGCTACTGGCAAAGATATCATATGGTTTCTGTTTGTCTCATTGACTACACACACAGGAAAAAGACCCCTTCAAAAATGCTATAGGACAGCCACTCTACACTCCAAGTATTTGCTTCATAATCTGAACAAAGATTCAGTACTAACATTTTACCAAATAAATTTAATGCTAAATGGAGCATACATAATGCCTTTCTAGCATAACTAGCAAGTTTGCTGTTTTTTGCTACCTAGCTAAAGCACTAAAACAATACAGCTGAAAACACCCCACAGAAACTCACTGTTTACTTATTCCTGATACACTGCCCAGCCCAATCCAGTGTCTTACCAGGAACAGAATATGCATTAGAAAGCCTTCTGTAACTTCACATCTGGAAGCAAAATACCACAAGTAGACAACCTTCCTTCTCCTTAGAGCACAACCAGGTATGAATCACAGATGGTATGCAGGAAGCATGATGGAGAATGGCAGCAAAAACACTGAAGTTTGAAATACTGCTCTCTCAAAAATAATCTTGGATTTAACAACAAAAGGCAGTCCACACAACTAATTCTCTATACTGCAAAGTCACCTTAGTGATAAAAGAAGTACCAGTAACTGGATGAGAAGTTCCAAAACTAATCTCAATGACATTTCTCCAAAGGTTACAGGAAGCCGGTAAGCATGAGGTTTCCTTGAATAACTGAAAATTACATGCTCACACAAGCAGAACAACCAAGGAAACAACACATTCCAGCCACCAGTGGGTCCATATTGCACTATCTGGCCTATTACTTGAGCCACTTCAAGAAAGGTGAGTCTCCTGGTAAACATTTCTGGGGGGTTGTTGCTATGTTTGGTAGATCTGTTCAAAAAGGAAATCTAGAACGGGGTGGGCTGGTTTGTTGTTTTGGTTTTTTTTTACATATATGCTCTCCAAAACACCTCCTAAAAATTAGCACTTGCTTAACTAACAGGCCCAGCATAAAAAATCAGATCATTGGGAAGACTAAGAAATGGAAGGCAAGTAGAGCATTTGGAAAAACTAGTATAGTGTCTCATCTAAGAAGAAGCTTGTATGATCAATCCTGAATCTTATTCAATCTGACTTTGTATATTACTATGGCGGTGAGGATAACCAAGCATTCTGTCTTAAGATTGCTATAAGAGAAAGGGTTTATGTACTAAAACCATGTAACAACAGACATCTGTTAATCACAGCCTCCTTAGAGGCTTCAAAGGAAGTCTCTCTGAAGCATCACTTTGCACATTCATATTGCACATTCTGCACCTGCTAATAATGCAGGACTTGAGGTCATCTAGGCTACCCTCAGACAGCAGTACTTTCCACACTAGAGGAATAGTCCTGAGCCCAAGATATTAATTTGCAATTTCAAAGAACAATAAAACTATATACCATGTGACTTCAATTTCTCCAGCTGAAAACAAACTGTTTTAAGGTATGCAGTAAGCATCACTGTAGAAAGAAATGGCAAAGATGAAAAGTTCTGTAAATTCAGGTCTAGTCACCTAGTAAATTCTCATGGAATTCATTCTTTTACGATACATGGACTGAGAAAACAGATACTCAACTCAGGTACAGTGTATAAGGCAAAGGCCTTAGACACAAGAATGTTGACACACAGCCTGATAGTTCCCGAAACAAGGCTGGATTTGAAAGATCATCTTTCAGAGTGGAAAGACTGCCCTTTAAAAACAGAAGTTTATGGCTTCAAGAAGCTGATGGATCCTCCTTGTCTGAGAAAGAGAAAATAACATTCCATAGTTCTCTGGTTTTTCTAAGATCACGTGACTTCTACCTAGGATCAACTTCTAATCAAACCTCCTATGCATCCCTTGTATGGATAAATTCTAATAACTTTTTTTAATGCACTATCACCAGCCCAGGCATTTGAAAGAGATTAATTCCAGACACAGCCATGTCTGAATACCATCCCAAACAGGAGCAAATATTTGCTGTGTTCAGCTGTTAGCAAGGTCACTGGCCTCTAGTTCTATCCAGCATGGCTTTTCAGAACTAGAACAACTTGCAAGTCACCTTAAGATTGCAGTGGGGCAGCCACTACTATTCAGAGTTAAGTACCTACTCAGTTTTCCTCAGGTCAGACACCCTCCCCCTACCTTCATTTCATTTTTTTCTAATGGGAAAGGAAAATAACTAGAAGTGGAACCCCTGGAATTTGTCCCAGGCAAAAGAACAAGATTATATCTTCTCACAATAACACAACTGAGATCAATGTGTAGAAGTGCACAAAGCAAAACAGCAAAGTTCAAGGACTGAAATACAAAGGACTGGATTTATAAAGAACACCTAACATCGACCTTAACACCGTCACAAACCACACAAAATGCAACTGAGAGGACAGTTTGAGAAATTTCTGAATGGTATTCCCATTTGGATTTGCTTTTGCAAATTGTTGAGAAGGCACACACATTTAAATTGTGCCTTTTTACAGTATAAATACAAGGCAGCCTTGCAGAACTACACTTGTCACTGAGATTTGGTGAAACAAGCTAACAGCTCCAAGGGTAGACTTTAAATGTGCTCAAATCTCTCTGAAGACTTGCATAAAGAACACTGATTTGTTTACAAATGGTAACACAATTAAGGACATAATGAACCCTACTGTGCAAGAAGCTGCCCTGAGGTGAACAAAGCTGAAAAGCCACTCTGAAAGGCAGTTTTTCAGGTCCTTGAATATGCTCTCAGTGAAATACCTCATACAGCCCCCACAAAGAGCAAGAGCAGGTTAAAAAGACATCCATACTTTAAGGATGTGCAGAAGGTTGCATGGACTAGATTCAACATTCAAAATTTGTTTAAAAAATTATTATTTGCATTTTAAAGACAAAAATCCTAGAGAACTTTTCTGAGGTTTCAGTCAGTGGTTTCTTATTTATGTCAGGACGAAGCAAAATCTTTCTTCTGATTTACAAAATAAGCCTGTCATTGTTTGATTAAAAATATTCTTGTGTCCTTCTAATATTTATCTGTGTAGCTAAGAACAGATGTATTTCACTAGAAGGCCATTAAAGCCTGTTACAGGAACATCCTTATTCTCTGAACAGACTGAAGTTATGAGGCTCCTCTGAAAAAGGATAACAAAATG
Source organism: Passer domesticus (assembly GCF_036417665.1). Taxonomy (NCBI): domain Eukaryota; kingdom Metazoa; phylum Chordata; class Aves; order Passeriformes; family Passeridae; genus Passer; species Passer domesticus. Next base: position 50,043,831 of record NC_087475.1, on the reverse strand, counting down.
AAAACAAACAATCCCCCACAAAACAAAACCCACGCAAAATCCCCCAAAATCGAAAAAAAAAATTCCCCAAACAAAGAAACCAAAATGCACCACCAATATAAACATCAGAAGCATAGTCCATCAATGTTCATTAGCTGCCTTTGCTTTCTGGATATATTTTTACCTTATTAAAAAACAAAATTGTTTTGTTCATAGTTTATAATTGCCTACATGTAAGAAATCCTGGAAGCAAAGTCATACACAAGCCAAACATTCAAAGTTCAAATGAGAAAGAAAAGAAATTTTTTAGGAAGGAATTTAAGCTCTTGTAGTCTTTAAATAAAGATGTTCAGATATTCTAAAATGTTGTAATATTTTTCCAGCAACTGGAGTAAGATGCAAGGCCTTTAAGTGAAATACTGAAGATGGTCTGAAGTGAAGCAAAGTCATAAGCAATCTGTGACCTCAAAATCTCTCAGTTTCTCTCTTTGCCTGAAAACATGTAAATGTAAACAGCAAACTATACCAAATTTTTCTAATCTGGAGATTCTCACCTGGCAAAGCAACTGTACCGTCTTGTTCCAAAGTTTCAGGGTTTATTCTTATGGCTGTCATACTGTGATTATTCACATCTCTGTATAATAAATAGCCCTGGCAAGAACAACAAAAAAAAAAAAGTGGAGGTATGAAAATACTCTTAAATACATTAACAGATGTTAAAAGGGAAAAAACCCAATGATTATTTTAGATATTGCTTTAAAATAGTAGAAGTCTTTTACATCAAATGATAATCAACATTTTTTTTCTACTAACCCAAATTAAATTCCACATTAAAAATGGAAATTTGACTCCCTTCCTCCACTTTCTACACGCCATAGATTAGCATGCTGAAGCTTGTATACAAGTATTGAAGCCCCTCATATTAATTCTGTTATTTATATCTGTACACAATTGGACTTAAAAGCCACAGCCACAGTAAAAACAGAAACAGTGTTTCTGTATCCACTTTTCAAGTCAACAGAATAGTCACAGGAATACCAGGAAGGTGGTAGATAATGTTCTCCTACATAGAAGAGCAATCATTAATGCATATTAATACATGCATTAAAATCTAGAATTAAAAAAATATTAATTAACTACTTTGACTCCCACACTAAGACAGTTTCTTCCATTGAAACTCCTGATGAAATAAATCTCAGCAAAATGAGGAAAACAAGCCCACATAAATTAAGCAAAGAGAATTAAAGTAAATAGAAAAGTTTCAATCTAAAAGTAATATGATCAAGTAAGAAAAATCACCTGAATTTAAGTTAACCATGAACCTGAAGGGAAATGACAACTAAGGGCACCTTTATCTCTTATGGACACAAAACTAGCAATAAGTGCCAGTTACACACCTTTCTATAAATATAGCCACAGAATGACACTTGTCCAAACTGCAGAGCCTTTGGCTGCAGTCACTGTGTGAGTGCACACACCTGTACAAGCACTCAAAAAGCATCACATACATTTATAGTTATGTACTCAATGTCCAAATGTGTAACACTATATAATGAAACCACATGAATCCTGTCCCTTCCCGAACTGATAAAACAGACTCCAGAACTAGCACATCTACACCCATTTGTTTTGTGCCAGGGTACCTTTTGGTGATCTGCTTTTACATTAAATAAAACCACATTTCATGTGTTTGGGTTTACACAAACACAATAACTGCAATGAATAAACATATATTTGTAAGGAACCATTTCACTTCAAAAGTGTGGCAAGGAGTATACTAAAAATCAAACTGGGACAATGAGATCATTCAGTTAAGAGTAAATATAGAATAAATTCAGTAAATTAATTATCTGAAATGTGGGTTTTGTACGTTTTGAGGGGTTTTTGTAATGAATAATAAAGGTTTAAGAAAAAGTGGTTGATATTCCAGAAACTATCTCTAAAAAACACAAACCATACAAATACAGTTAGCTCTGCAATGACAACGTCAGTAATTATCTCTACATATTGTTTACATATGCTTGATCCTCTCCAGCCAAAACAGCATTTCCTTATTTTACTGCAAATGTTTTAATGTCAATTCCTTTTCATAACAGGTTATTTCAAATATTTTTTACATGTTTGCTGTAATGGAATTTTTTTACATCCACTGACATGCACTTAGAACCACACATCAATTGACTGAACAATTCATAAACTGATGTGCTAAAACATCATGTTTTGCAAAAGTCTTTAAAGTGACAACACAAATCAAGGACACTCCATTATTCCTTGCCACAAGCCAGTACCAGTGATTACAGGTCTATCATTCTCCATAATTTAGAAGTCACTACCAAAAATTTTGGTTTTTATAAAGAAAGTCAAAGGAATGATAAAATATCCATGTAAGCTTACTCTAAGCCAGGGTCTACTAAAACTACTTATGAGGGATAAGGAGGGATGCACATTTTATATTTTAAGTATTCACTTACCTGAGCATAACCTAACCAAGACTTTTTTTCTTTTCTGTTTTTGATGCGGGATGTAGAATTGTATATGTGGCCCTGAAAAGCAAAAAAAACTTCCATCATTTAAGGAATACCAGAGTGAAAACTCAACACATAATCATTTAAGCAGTATCTTCAACCATACTGCAAAGTGAAAATTCTAAGAAAATGTTGTCAAGTTGTCAGAGAAATCATCAGAAAAATTTACACAAGCTGTAATAGAATGGACGATCAGTGAGATATGTAAGATTGTCCATGGAAACAGGACATCACAGAAGTTAAATTAAAATACTAAGTATCACTCATCAGACAAGAAGCGGCCACATTACCCTCACTGTCCCGCTATATCCAGAGCCAATTTTGTAAAGTCCATCTTTACATAAGAGATAGAGGAAAAAACCATCACTCTGAAGTAGGCACTGGTCATCTTCATCTACAGATATTTCTTTCAATGGCCATTTGTGCATCAAGGCTGCCTTCTTTATCCCATTACTGAACCAGTCCTGGATTTGGATTTTGCCCACCAGAACTGCCTGTACACTCCGCTGAAGAGAGTTTAAAATGGTTGGCACCTAAACAGTAAAAGAAATAGTGAGTGAAAAAGATGACAGTTTTACAAAATGCTGTGTTTTCTGTTCTAACTCTGACTCAAGAGAGACAAAGAAATACCAACTCATATCAAAAATAGAGAGGGGAGGAAAACGTAACAATTAAACAGCACATCTTCTCAGAACTCATGAGAAGTACCCATTTACATAAATTCCCAGATACAGAGAAGTTTCAGTGCAAGACCTGAATAGTCTGACAAGCATGGCTGCCATTATTGGTGAGGATTGCAGAGATTGCTTGCAACGTCCTTCCTGTCTCTCCCCAGGCAGCTACCAAACTGAAGAGGCAGGCGCAGGAAAGTGCTGTCAGGGACTGTCCTGTACTGTCATTCATTCCCGTGCTACGGACAGTTATTTCCAAAAGCAGCTGGAACAGGGATTCTGCAGATAAAACATAGCCATTGCACAGATCAGTCACAAAATCATAGAGAACAATTTAACTATCAATGGGAAATTAAAATAGGAAAATACATTATATCTTTCCTCAGCTGTTATGTTCAGAGCTAATTTCAGACAGAAAAACATTAAATGAATTATCCTTAGCTTTTCTTCTTCATAAATCATCCAATCTGGATAATCACCATGGCTGAAGAAGAAAATAGTGGAATACATTAACAAGAAGTGGGCCAGAAAGTGTTGTTATAGTAGACACTATTCAGTCTACCCCATCACTGAGATGATGTGTAGATCACTTGTCTACTCTTTATGACCATTAGCTATGTTGAAGCACAACCCACTTCATAGAAACAAGCATTTCAAATCAAGGCTTGAAAATTATTTTGATCATATGCCTCTTTCCAAACACCTTTTGGCGGCTGAACTTCTCTAACAATCCAGGTGTGAACAGAAATCCATCTAATTTTTCTTGAGAGCTGATACAACTAATCACTATGGCTGTAATTAAAAAGTCTTCTTTGTAGCTTTTTAGTACTCCATGCATCAATACAAAGTAAGTTTTCTGTAGCAAATTATAATATTTGGAAATGCAATACTGTTGTCATAAAACATGAAAAAATACATGAAGTCTAAAGACTTATTTTAAAATTGTCTTTAAATAACTCAGGCTACAGCCTAGACTGCTCTGCAGTTCTATAAACCAACAAAAGATAATGGGATTTTAACTTTTATAGTTAAAAGAACTATATTCTTTTAACAAGAATATAGTCAATCATGCTCTCAAAGGCATCAGAAGTTTAACTTCTATTTTCAATATCATTAAAAAGAAAATTAATTTTCAGGGAAGCTTTGGGATGGCCAGAGAAAATAAAAACAAGAATTATGACACTCTGCTTAGCACCTCCACAAAAATTACAAAATTAAACATCTAACCTATAGACACAACAGCAAATTACAAGAGAAATTCACCCTACAACTGTATTATTTCCAATAAGACCAAGTATTTTATGTTTCAGAAAGAAAGTGAAACGAAATTTGTTAGTCTGTGATGTTTATTAGGAAGTACTGCATACATGCACCATAAAGAGTGAACACGCCAGAACAGTCAGTCAGTTGAGAACAACCATGTTTCTATCTCACAAATACTTGCCAAGAACCATTTTCTTCTGTCCAACACAGTAACAGATGTATGTTAATAAAAATACAGTAAGAGATGAGATTACCTAGGACTTCAGGAGGCTCTGATTGCAGGCCTTCTGGTTGCTGACCTTGGAGCACATTAAGTAGGGCTTGTAAGCTCCTGAGACACAAGGATGGATGAGAAAATCTCGTCTCTTTTATCAATTCAAAGACTTCACACAATCCAACTTCAATGATCTAAAGAAATACAGATTTTTCAGAACAGATGTCAATACAATATTTTCAGATCTTCATCAAAAAAGTATATCCTTGTGTTCACTGAACAAGACAATTACTCAAAAGGTTGCAACATAAAATACAGTGTTAAACCAGAACCAAAATCAAAAATCCACCTATACAACTAACACCAGCAAATATTACATATTAAAGAGCATATCTAAGCAGACTAAGTTTCTCGAAGGAATAAGGAAGCTTAAAATTTTTTGCACCATAAAAGGCAAACTGTACCTCTGAGCCCTTCTAATTTCTATCCAGTTCATACTCTGACAGTCTTCTTTTTCCTTGCTCATTAACGTGAGCCAGCAAACTAGAACGGTCTTGAAAGCTCGCTTCACATCCTGAATAACAATACATTTGACAGCTGATACTGGCAGCTCTAGAACTTTCCCCTCCAAAGGCTCTGAGATTAATTGCTAGGCACTAAAACTCCATATGTACTCATAAAAGACATGCATTAAGCCAAGTAATAGAACATGTTTAAAAGCCCTGTTACAGCCATGTCTAACTTTCCTTTTCAGAATTCCTGACTATTCTGAGATTAGAGTCATGCTTCTCTTCACTGATGCTCCCTTGCACTTCCTTCTCAAACTCTGTATTTAATAATGATGAAGATGAAAGAAAAGAGAGGAGGGTTAGCACATTACAAATGAGCAGCTGTATTTTAAAAACTTCACTAGGTGTTTTGCTCAAGAGCAGAGCCACCAGAGTGGTTAACAAAGACTCACCCCTGACTAAAATCTAAGGAAAAAGACAGAAATATGAAAACAAGTAACATCATTAATGCAACTGCCACCCATGCTTAAAACATATATATTCTGGCAGTCAGCTCTAAATTCTACTGGCTGCCTTGTACCTGTCTTTGCTGGCCTTTAATTTGATTCCCGTCCTTCAGAAATTATTTTACCATCTATTTTATTCTTGGAGGAAGGATAAAAACACAACCAAGTCAAGTCCTCAAAGCACAGCAGCAATTTTCCTACTAATTACACCTTACATTTCACATCTGCAGTGGAGCATGGGGAAAACACATGCATGGAATCTACAGTGAAAAAAACTGTCAACATAATAATGGCATTATGTTTTTTCCAGGATTTAAAGCTCACAATATCATCCTAAAAGTTAAAAAATAAAATACATTGTAAGAACATTTTTAGAAATGCCCTTCCTGTTCAGTTATAGTGTCTTTGAGAGAAACTAAGTTTATCCTTCACAATCTTCAGACAGAAAAACTCATCTAGGAGCTGACAGAGGCAGCTAGAGAAAGCAGAGAAGATAACACAGTGGAAAATGTTTGGTGACCTTCCACTACAGTAGGAATCAGTAAGAGAGAGTTCTGCTGGGATGTTATCAATTTTGCATAGGTTTTGGGTTGGTTTTTAAATATCTGAGATCTCTTAAATATAAGAGACTGGGTAGGCTTCATAAAATAGGTCCATTCACCGTATTATCCTATGTATGTATATCTTACCTATATATACACATATATATATATGTGTGTATGTGTGTACATCTCTACCTCTCTCCTCCCAATTGTCCTCTGAAGGACAGAATAAGCAAATAGGTCTTTCCAAGATATCTTAAGTTTGTTCTCACTGCTCTCTGAAGGGTTTTTGAGCCAAAACAAGCACTGCTCTGCCTCAGCTTCTCTGTCACAGCCTGACTGCTCTTACTGATGCTCTCTGTGCAACCATTCTCCCATTCCCTTTGCAACACCTTTGAGACTTCAGATCAGAAGTTTAAGACTGCTTAACAAAAGGTACCCAAAATTCTAGCCTGGATGCTGACATTGTGACTCCTAACTAATTCCTAAAACTCCTCCCATTTCATCTTGAAGTCTTATTTGTACTCTTGTTTTATTTTCTTTATCTTTCCTCTCATTGTGAGCATTACCCACAAAGCTCATATTTCTATAATTAAAACTACACACTACTCTGAATTAATTCATATTATATACATACACAAAAGAAAGACCATTTACAAAGGTAACATTCTCCTAATGAATTTTAAAATGCACAAAATCAGTATCTAAAAAACGTAATTGTCCTTTTTCTTGATACAAGTTAAAAATTTAAATTTTTGCTTACGGTTATTAACAAAATGCATGTCAGTGCAGGAACAAAGAATATTTTAGTCAGTTAACTCCACCTTAATAGTTTTAATCCGGTATTTGTCCCTTTTAGTACAGGACTTTTGTGGATCATTCATTACTCAGCCTTAAGTTTAAAACTTGATGGGGGAGGGGTGAGGGTGAAAGGTGTGGGAAATACCTCTTCTTTACTCTGCAAATTACAAATCTTACCAACAGAACTGAACCTACTCCATTTCAGGTAGAAAGATCATTAACTAAGACACTAAATAAATAAGGCAGCAAATAAGTATGTCAGACAAAGGCAAGTATTTCCTGAAAAGCAAAAATATAAAGCTATCAAAGGAAGTTAGTAAACTATCTGAACACAATCAAAACACAATTTTTTTCATTGTGCTAGTATCTGAAGAGCAGCAAAGTCTGTCTCTTAATGTTAAAAACAACTATTCTCAATCTTATTATAGAAATTGCATAGGATAACTTCTGATTCCAAAATACATTCTACTTAAAGGCTCTAACAAACCTGACTTCCTCAAGTTCAAGATCTGAAAGAAAAATACTTCAACAGAACACCTGAAGTCACCTTGAGGTACAAAAATGCAGAATGTTTTCAACTTACTCTTAATTAAACAAAAAACCATCAACATACCAAGGACTACACTCTGGAGAATCTGTAAAAGCACAAACCCTAGCCACACTTTTTATTCATCTTTCACCTCACTGTCAAACTCAAAATATATCAGTATTCTTTTTAATAAACTAGCAATTACTCTTGTAAATATTGTAAACCTTAGAAAGTTTATAATAACTTTCTACTTTACAGTTAACAAACTAAGCCCTACAAAATATTGTTCCTTGTCACGAGACAGACACCTGTATCCAGGATAGCGAGACATTTACACAGTCAGCCCCTAGAAGTTTTACTACATGTGAGACAGTTCCAAGCAGATGCTTTTTTCAAAAGCATGAATGCAAGTCCAATTGTTACCTCCAAGTGACCTAAACAACCCTATATTACCTAGACAGTTATGAAAAATACTGAGGTTGTATCAAGCATCTAAATATATTTTCGAACCAAAAATTCACAAATTTGGTATTTTGTAGATTCTTTATTAAAAATTAACAGTGTGAAAACATATCGATTTTCACCAATTTTATATCTGCTGTACTGAATGCAACAAAAATCTCAACAATTTTCCATTTTGAGAGAAGTTTGTTACCTACAGTTTCTCTATCATTTTTTCTAAGCCACCACCTTTGTAATTAATTGTCCAACACAATACCAATGCTTTGGTTTCCACAGGCAAGTCTTCTGTCCATATCACTGATAGATCTCATCCTTCCTGGAACCTCTTAATTTCAACATCTTTTTAAAACGTCATTCCATTCCCCATAAGTGCTAGTAGCTACACTGCCTTTTACTTAAAATTAAGCATCTACAAGCACTTGCTGATTCATTTGATACAATCCACAAGTCCTGAGATGCAGTTCATAAACAATGCAGACTTGCTTTCCAGCAACCACATATTTTGCAATCATCAATCATGACATTTCAGTTGGCTGACTTGGTTATGCTTCTCTGCAATTCATCACCACTACTTTCTGGAATGCCAACTCTGCCCCTCAGATAACACCTAAATGCAGTCATCTACAAAATTCTAATTTTTTTAAGCCACTCAAATATTCTACATAACCACAGCTGCAACCACCTTTTTTAATTCAGCATTTTTATTAGTTTTTAGGCCAAATATATATAAGGGAAGAATATGAATCTGAATATGCTTTTTAGATTCAGAAGAACAATAAAACAAAGCACGTTCCATAGCACTGATAAGGTAGCAATGAACAAAACTAAACACATAGCTTTGTAATACACAGTAAAAAACAAGTGAACCAAGAAATTGAAAAAAAAAAGGAAAAAAATCAGTAAGTCCTTTATTTCTGACTTTCCACCATTAATCCTACTATAAGCATAGAAGCAGTCAATAGTAAAAAACCCACTCTAACTGTTCAACTATAGCATCAAAATCTCACAATGCATTGGAATCTGGAGCTGTCAGTACCACCATTAAGGGCAGTAAAGCCAAAAAAGGGAAAGAATAATTGAGTTACTGCAATTACATGCATACCCAGGAAAATATCTGAGGAACCATTCCACCAAATTATTTCCATTATTAGAAAGACTTATTCCTTTTGAAGGGTAATGCAATAATAAAAAAAAAAAGCACCCTTTACCATTATGAGCTGGTAGCCTCTCAGAGACATAAGAGCTGCCTTATTTGCATCATTTCTGAGTAGATTGAGGCTGTAGGTGTTCAAGTACCAACACTTTAAAAGGAGTGCAACTTGAGTGTTTACCTGACATTTAATTGACTTTAATTTGGGCAGGTACATAGATCATCCTAATTCATCAAATGATTCTGAACTAGATGGACTACAAATAAAACTACAGCAGTGTTCTAAGCAGCTGGCTTATACTGTTGCTCTTTAATCCCCAAAAAGCACATAGCAACCTTAGATGACATACATGGCACAGTTTATGTGGTACCAGTTACTTGCCTTTGGAAGTTTAATAGGTGGCTCTTTGGGCTCCTCTTCTTCATCACTGTCTGAATCCCCACTCTGGACACTGTTCTTTGAGGCCAAAGACACAGACGCTTCCTTCTTCTGCCACTCCAACACACAATGGCGGACATTGCAGTAAACATTAAAAGCTGAAGGATTGCTATGTAATCTGATATCTGGTATGGTTATTGTACTCTCTAGGCTTTCAGTCTGAAAAACAAGATCAGTTTTAATTTTAGTTTATTAGTTTACTAAAGTTACAAGCTTTGCTAAATATAAATAATCTCAACAGTCTCAATTTTGACAGATCAAATTATTTCTACACTGGTGACAACTTTCCTGTTGAAGTACCAGGTCTATTTCAGGCAAGGAAGAAAGGAAGAGGAGAACATTTCATTAGATTCTGTCTAGCTTTAGCCTCTGCCTCTCATAACTTGATGAGAACATTGTTGAGAACACTAGGACTAGAAGTGACAGCAGCTCAGGCTACAGAATGGTACAAACCTGTGCCACAGTGGTAAGAATAGCAGAATCATGCTTTAGCTCCTCTACAGCAGTCTGTTTTGGAGATTTTAACTATAAATGAATTTTTAAATGCATGCCTTGTTATTCTAGTTGTTAGTTTTAACCTGCTGGTAAAGACTTAAATTAAAAAATTTAAGATGTTTGTTAAATATATACTAGAAATTAAGAAAACCCACTTGTTTTGTCATTAGATGAAAACTGATGGCAAGTTTAAAAACTCCTGTGAGGATGCTGCAGTTAATAGTTTTGAGAATAATAACCTAATGGACTAATTACTAAATAAAGAAATCAAGGCCTATGACTTAACAGGACACCATTCTGTTTTCAGAAGCCCTGAGCCACAAAGTACGAGCTGGAAAATTGTTCTGAGAAACTACCACTACCATGGCCCACCTTGGTACCTACTACTGGTGTATTATTTTCAGCCTTAGCCAAGACACAAAGGAGCCTTCAAGAGGCTGTCACTGGACTTGGAAAAATACTAAGAGAAAACATTTTTTAAAGATCTGCCCTGTACTTTACCAGTCTGAAACAGTGAAATGGAAGAGGAGGTATGACTGACTTGAAAAAAACAAAACTCCACCACAATTAATTCCCAAGCAGGGTTACACTTTCCATTTGGTTGTGTACAAGCAAAGACCAGGCTGGTCTCCGCACAGGCTTTGAAAACTGGATTCCAGGCAAATGGGAGCAAGCAATTCTCTGTAAGAGCTTGCTGTAGACAGAGAGCACAAAGACCACGTAAGGAGAGAAGGCCCAGGTTAAGAGTGCAGGACAAATTTGCTTGACCACGCAAGGCAAAATGCGGGGAATTATTAGGCCAGACAGACTCAGGGTCATGACTAACTTCACAAGGTCATTTTCGGTTTCTTTCTCATATTCTTCAGGGATAGGCAGAGGAAGGGCACAGTGAGAGTGGAGGTTTTTGTCTTTTTTTTTATTTATAGGGTATTAATACTGTGCATTGCCACATTCATCTGGCATGAAATTGTACAGTGAATTATACTACAGTGATTTGAAACAGATCACTGAGAGCAGTGATGGGAAGGAGAACATTAAACTAGCAGAGGAGAGGTAAAAGGAATTTGAGAACCAATGCATTGGGTAATGTTTTAATAAGGTGATTTGTTTTTCTACAATATGGTTGCCACAGTTTTCTACATCACAAAGACTTTTATCTGCACATACATTTTTATTAACACCAGAAATAACACAAGACTCTAAGCTAGACCTTTTAACACCATATGTTACAAGACAGTAAAAAAAAATTCAAAATTACCTGAAAACATTTCATCGTTCACATATTCCCTGTTTTTGACTATAATATTATTCTGACTGTACTGGTATATATTTGCCTATCCTTCCTTTCCATTACTGCTAAAGTTACTGCAAGCTAGAACATTAAGAAATAATGCTTTACTATGAAAACTATTTCATCAAACACATTGAGTGTTAATTTTTCTCACCTGCATCAGTGGTAGCAGTAAGCACAAAAATATAAAGATAATGAAGCAGGAAAAAGAAAAAGCTGGAACAAGTTCCCTATCCACATACTCAAATTTGGCAAGCTTTTTTCTTTAGCTCAACAGAACTTCTGCCATTAAGAATTGAAAGACAGCAAAGTTTGGTAATTGTTCAATATTAGTATCTTTGAAATAGTAAAGCTCTTGTTAGAAATCCTGCAATATTAATCATGCAAGAACCCAAGGCACAACATCATGTTATTCCAGTATCAAACTGAATCAAAATAAATTTGGATTGACCCCATTGATAATGAGCTCCTACATACTTTGAAGTTTGACACCAGAAAACTGAATTGTTACAAGATGTAACTCTTCTGTTCATCAAGTATCCATACACATTACCCCAAAAGTTTTTGCAGCTCCTGTTAAGGCAAATACATAGTACAAGCTTTCATCTTTAAAGCTAGCTCAGTTGAATGGCACAGGTTAAATTCCTCAATAAACTTAAGTTTACTAAAGTTTTCACTGACAGTTACAGGATGGGGAAGCTATTTCAGAGTCTCCAGATATTTATCTGAAGGTTCATTCATCTAGTTAATATCACAAATTGTAATTGTAACTTCTGTGAAAGTTTCCATTCCAATTCTTTCTTGTCAGCTCAGCTAAGTCTTTGATCCAGAAGAGCCTAAGTTCTGTAGCTCATATAGTCTCATTTGAAACAGACTGGCCAAACTGTTAAACCAGCACAGGTAATTTTAGACATTACAGTGCTAGATAAAAAATCAATGTACGTTTTCTTGCCTATTAATAAGCTGACTGATTTTCAGAAATAAACTCCTTATTCTCAATATTAACCAGTAAGCACTTTAACTATTCTATCTGTATTCAGTGTTTTGCTTTTCTACAACAGAGCATGAACAATACTTACATACACTAACTGCCTACTGAGACTTCAGTACAGCACAACATCCTCCAGAAACTTCACCATAAGGTAAAAAATACTGATGTGATTTGTAATGGATTTCTCAAGTCTAAGGGCTTTAACTATCTATAATACTAATAGCTGTTAGGTCTTCAAAAGAAACATCTGTTCAAAAGTGGATGTATCTAAGCAAACATCACCTTCTTACATTTCCTTTACATAAGGCAAGAACAGAGCTGGCAACGACAAAAAACAGTAAAACTTTCTGCCCCTCTAATGCAAATGCTCATTCAGTGAGCAGCTTTTTTTGTTTTTCCTTTCCTCAACCATTCAAAACAGACATCAGGATTTTCTTCCATATGAAACAAGTGTTCTTCCTTTCCGGATTCTTAACTTCATTAAGGTCAGATACACTGAACAAGTCAGAAAACTGGTATTTAAGTTCATCCTATCATCACTTGAAAGCTTACTTTTCTGCAGCTAATCAATACCTTCTACACAGTCATAAAAACTTCCTCAATATTATGAGACTCATGATACACCTGTACAATTTTGCTGCAGACTCACAGATTTTGAGGTAGAATAGATCACTAAGAAAACCTAACCAACACCTCTACTTACAGAACCTCATTTAGTAATTATTTTATCAAACTAATACAGTCTACTTAAAATTCTCTTAATGATACTGCACTTCATGTTGGCATAAAATACATCTACATTGCCAAGAAAAACAGTAGAATATTAAACCAAAATGTTAATCAACTTCTAAGAAATCGCTAAAGAAATTTATTAATTTTATTAATTAAATCTAGAATTATTAATAATCCAAACAGACTGCTCTTGAGCTATAGGATAAATTATTTCAGAAAGAAACAATGCCTTACAGCTTGTTTTCATGGTGTTAAGAGTACTAAGATTCACATGACACTTGTGAATAAGGTGAAGAGCAGCAATCACTTTCTCTGCCTCTGAATGTCCAATTCTTAATGGCTGCTGGAATATTGCAATCTAAAATGCTCATTAAATTTGACTACAAACTCAGCTTCCAAAGTGCCTGAGCAGAAAATGAGATGATAGCTTCTATACTAGCTTTCCTCCCAAATCATCTGGTTTCTTGGAAAATTAAATTGCCACCACTGTCAAAAAGAAGAGAGCTTACAGACTGGAAAATAGAATTATGCTGTTTGATTCAGCAATTTTCATGAGCTGTAACACAGTGGAACGTTCTGAATCTTCATCTTTGCTGTTTGATTTGTTGTCACCAAAAATTAAACATGCACCTTTATCAAATGAAGATACATGGTGAAACATACATTGCAAAACTTAAATATCCACTGCCGGGGTCGGCTGTTACTTGTCTCTGCCCCAGCACAGGAAAAAGTGGTTCTGGGCAGGCCGCGCTCTCGAAGAAGGAGTCTGGACTCTTGCTTTTAGGTCTTCAGTTGAGTTTATTATTTCTTATCTACAAAGTTTTTCTGTCTGTCCAGCCGAGGTCTGATCAGCAAGACAGCCAAAGGCACTCTCCCCTGCCCACGAGGCGGTTGTCTCTTTTATAGTGAAAACTATGTATTAGATATTTACCTTTAATTCCCAATACTTTCTGCCCTTGTTGGCAAGTGTACTTTCTCTATGAACCAATCCACACGTGCCAACATCATCCTGAACATGGATGCCAAGGAGAAGAAAGAAGAAGGACAGGGCAAGCCCAAATTCCTCCATCTTGGAACTCCTGATCCATGCACAGAATTCTAGACCCCCCTGTACAACACATAAAACCCCCCTGTACAGTGCATTATAACTCAAGTTCTAGCAAGTGAATGTCATCCCCCCACCATTCAGGCCTAAAATTCTCTCATTTCCTCACATTCAGGTGTCACTTCTTTAGAAGGATCAAAGTCAAGCCACCAGGTACTTTTGGCAACATTCCAGGACCTCCAAGCCCCCCCAAGGGTTGTCTCAGTAGCTCTGGACATCCGGAGTGATGTACTGAGTTCCCACAATCCACCATTGATGAAGACAGTTCTAATACGTGAAGATTTTCTTTCTTGTGTGTTACTTTTTATATTCCGAAAGGTGAGACTCTTAGGAGGGAGAGATCAAAGTGCAGATGCTCACACTGATGCCTGGCTTGTCCTTGTAAACATATAGTCTCTGCTAACTGGAAGAATGAATTATGCAAGAGAGGGTAAACAGCACAGGTTTGGTTCAAAAGATAAGGGCAACCTACTCATAATTGCTCTTCTCAGTTAGCCTTTCGTAATGTTCCAGTACACTCAAGGAAAGAAGTGGGAAAAACCAAAAGCCTCTGGTCTCCTTTACACGTCTCACACATAAAGAAACCGTTTTCCCTAAAGATGAAACCCATACATAGCTTATTTTCTATTTGTTTTCTTCCTCTTCAATCAGATGACTGTGGTAATGGTTTATTCTTAAATATGATGGAAATAGACTATAATCTAAGAGAGGAAAGTTAATCTGCTGTTAAAGATGGGTCAGGTTATAATAACCATCTGATCTAATCTATGTGTAACACTGAGAAGAGAAGCTCGCCCAATTATTTTTCAGACAGGCAAAAGATCTCTTAGAAAGGGATGCCCTCTTGAGGTTGAAAGACCAAATAATACAAAAGCCACTGAAAACAATGCCAAATTATTTGAGAACCTACATGTGTTTCTAATGAGACAATATTCATCCCGGTCAATCTGTTCTATATACCTATTCATTAGCTTACAACAAATTTGTCTGCTACATAAACCTCCTCCTTAAAGTTTTATTACTCCCATTTGTAAAAAGGTAAAAAAGTCATAGCTCAAAACTTCTGCATAAACAGGTAGACACCAATCATTTCCAGTACAAGCTGTGCTTGGTGGACTCCAATTTTTCAGTATTCTTCAAATAACATTATGAAAACAGAATATGGTGAATTGTAGTTTTCTGTGTAAGTCTCTCTCAATCCAAGTGTCCTAAGCAGCATTTGCATGAATTAACAGCAATGGGGTAAAAATATCCAGGGTGTCTGAAAGGGGAAGGGCGGGGTTAGCAGCAATATTTGTAGAGTTGGAAAATGTTACATAGCCTTACAATTTTCTGGTGATATTCTTTGCCAAAAGGAAAAAAAAAAAAAAAGTGGGGAGGAGGCACCTAGGGACTGGAATCCAAAGTGCTACCTCCATGTCTAACAATCAGATACTTGTTTTCTATGTAAAAGTCACTTATGTCAGCAGTGAATTTCTAAAGCCAAAATAGACTGCACCACATAGAAAAGTGTTATACCTCCATTTAAAAGTAGATATTAAACCACAAAGTCAAAAATTAGTGATACTTCAAAGACCAGTGATCATACCATGACCCAGCTTCGAAACAGAAAAAGGGTCAAACTATTGAGCTGTTTAAACACCAATTAGTTTTATATCTAAAATGTTCTAACATTTAATGCTTAAATGGTGGAAATAATTTTCTTCCAGTTGCTCAACTCAACTTGCTTCTCAAGTTCTCTCCTCTTCCATTACACAATGATTTTTAGTAAGCACAGGATATAAATAACAAATTTTTGGGTTCCTTCATGTTATTATTGATTTAAGGCCCTCTCTGCCTCTACTAGGTATATTAAGAGAAAGCTTCCATCTCTGTTCAGACTAAAAGACTCCATTTCTCAAAAAAATAAACTGATGCACACAAACTCTACTGCTCAGAATGTCCAGTAATGAAAGACTTTTCAATCTGCTCTATTTTAAAGCTTCCAAATGGAATCTCACATTTTCCTGACAATAGACACATCCATTTTCAGACATTCCAGTGCAAAAATAATCACTGTGCTGATTCTGCCAGGGTAAGCATTGGGATGCATTGAAAAGTACCTAAAAAAACCCCAAACCAACAAATCCCTCCCACAAAAAACCAACTACAGAAAAACCAATAAACAAAACCACCCCACTTTGTCAGTTTCATAACCGCAAGATATGAAGCTGGTTTTATCTTACCCTTCTCTGCTACATTTTTCAGGAAATACACAATTTTTTGTTATCATGCTCAAATAAGCTGGAATGTCTTTCTATACCTGAGTCACTCAGAATGAAGACCAATGTTCTAATGGTCAGCCCTGGTCTGCCTCAGACACTAGATAATGGCATCAATAAAGAAAAAAAAACCCATTATGACTTTTAAAGATATAAATCTCAATGCTTTAAGTAGAAACTGACTTAAACCCAAGAAAATCTTGAGAACAACCTTCCACAGGGATGAGGTGAGGAGATGATCAGTTAGTGCCATATCCATAACTACTCACAAGAACTAACCTTTAGTATGCTCACATTGCATTGGCCAAGGATCCTGACACTCCATTTATCCAATGCAACTAAATTTAAGAACTACATTGGAGTGCTAAGCTTGTCAACAGCCATTCTGTATTTAGCTTTCTACTTGGCAATAAAACTAGGGATCCACCAACCAGATAGACAAGGATCCCTTTACAGTGTAACAATGACCAAAGTCGAAGAGAGTTACCTTACTTTAAAAGCATACGTTTCTGTCACCAGACAGAACACACAAACTAACAACATTCTGTGATATTTCTTCGAATCTCAAACTTGGTTTTCTTTGTTGACAGTGGGTTGATAAAGTCAAGGAGATGACAGAGCTAAAACTTCTTAGAGCAACTGAAGAAAGGACTGAGAAATTCAGTTGGGACCACAAATATTTATGTACAGTGCTGAGAACAGAAATTAAGATAAGCTCTTTCTATACCATAGTCTGAAGCTGCACTACTTGAGATAAGCAAAATAATCTGGTATGTCTCCAAAAAGTCAATACCAAATGAATAGATAGAGGGTTTGCTTCACCCTCCCAAAGCCGTCTGTCTTGAGATACAGTAACTACATGAGGTTTGGCAAATAGGGATAAGATGGACAAGTGGCTCTACAGTGCATGTGTATTATAAGGACATTCAGCTGACAAGAAAGTGTTTTCACTGGATATTTCAGTGGTTCTGTCCTTCAGAACCATTCCAAAAACGAGTTCTCTTTACTGACTACAAGCCTTCATGCCTGCAGCAAGCCTTCATGAAAATCCTTCCAAGACTGTAGCTTAAATAGAGAAATAACAGCTCTATAATAGAGAAAGAATGCAGCACAGCAGTATTTTAAAATAGCACTGCTTCTGCATAAATTTATGCTCTCTAAAGAATAAAGATGTAAATATTTTTATTAAGTTCACTGTATGGTTCCCATGCATTTAAAGTGACTGAAGGCAGGGGTTACATGGGGAGAAAACATTAATAGAAACACTTAGGTACTATTTATTACATTTTCCATTATGGAGGAATTTTCAGAGGTAACTCTGGAGTCCCTAGAATGCTCCCTTTCTCCTTTAGCCAATATGGCTAAATCTTTGCACCACTAGTCTCTAATTGTTTGCTAGACGCAGATCTCAAAATTTACCTCTAAGACTAATATGTTTAGCTACACTTAGGGTTTAGGAACTGGAGAACTAAAAACGCTACTCATATAATTTTCTACTGAACACTGGCACCAAAAGCAGTTGAATAAGGTTAACATTGGTATCACAGTCATGTAGGATACAGTAAACAGACAATATTGGTCTACTATTAACTCCTCTAAACAAGCACATTGTTAGTCACACTTAAGTGTTCTTGCATTTCTCTCAACTGAAGTTACTGTCATTTTTGAGTCAGGACTTTGTAAAGTTAGTTACAGGCTTACCTTGTTGCGTGTTTTTACTTTCAATTTAGTCTTCTGTTTTCTTTTCAACTTTTTCTTGCTAAAAAGTTTCTTACTTCTGAAAAAGAGGAAAAAAAGCATTGAGAACAAAATAAACTCCCTTCTGTACCTCATAGTAATAAGCACAGAGGGAAAAATGTCAGAAGTGCTCCAAATTTTTTTTCTCATAGGCAAAGGGAATAATTTCAGGTAGAATTTCAGAGTATAAATCAGAGTATAAAGTAGAATACAAAGTACTTAAAATTGTGCTTTCCTAATGTTCTACTGAATTATGCACCTTTACTCTCATCAATTTAAGCAGAATATATACTAGGAGAGAAACAAGTCCCTGAGCTTTCTATTGGCTTGCCATATTGTTTCTATTACAAGTTTGTTAGTGCCACAGCAGTGCTAGAAGTATTGACAATTCTCAGTAAAACAACCTGTTAGTACAGAACATCGTCCTGTGAAGTCGTTATCACACAAAGATTCAAGCCTTCCAAGACAAAAAGTAAGCTTTAAAAACATATCATTTAGCAGAAGATTCAACTGATTGAAGAAACTGCAGTTTCTTTGCCTTTTGTTTGGACTTTTTCCACCCTCACTTTATAGACTTAATGTCCACCCCTTTACATTACAGATTTAGCTAACACACACTTCTCTAAGCTCATTTAATCCTCTCCTGCCCACACCTCATTCCTACCACACTCTTTTTCTCCTTCATTTTATTACTCACGGAAAAAAAAACCAACCAAAACCCACCATACAAGAAAGATACCGTATGCTCACATGCTTGTCCTGTCACCATCACTGAGATTACTCTGAAATGCATGTTTTTTAACCTACTGTTTTTTTCAGATTATAAATTCTACAAAAAAAAGAGGAAAAAGTAATGCTACCTATGCAGCATACAGCTCACCTTACATAGGATTTCAAGCAAAAGCTACTAACATTCCTCTGTACCACAAACTTTACTCAAATAGCTTCGTTCAGATTAGTTGAAAAATAAAACTATTACATCTGAAAACCCCAGGCAGTGAGGAGCTGCATTTTCAGTAACAGACTGAGAATCAGAAGAATCTTAGTACTGTATTCAAACAACTTTGTTCTAAATAAAAATGCTGAGGTTCTAAAAGCATAGTGGTTACTGTCCTGTACAGCATTCAGACTGCAAGAATATAGAAGCCTCATGGTCAAGCAGTTAAAAGTTGGAAAAACTGAAGTCTGACCAACAACCAGCAGCAAGAATACAAGCTCAAACAAAGAATTCCTGCAGAGTATGCTTGCCTCCTAGAAATTTCACCACTTTTCCCCTCTTGACCTATATTAAGAGAAAGGTATGTTCCTCAAGAAACTTCCTGCAGAAACAAACCAGCTGACCACTTTGCTTGTAAGGAACAAACACCCTTATCCTGGAGTTAAAAGAAGTGATTCAGTGAACGGGAATTCCCTCACCATTCCCAGAAAGTTAAAGCTTACAAAGAGAATGGAGATGACTGCTCAAGGTTCCCCCAACAGTAAAGTTTCAATAGGTAACAAGCTATTTAAGAAGCAAGGAAGAAAAACTTCATATAACCTTTACTGCTCAAATTTCAGCAATCAAACTCCATAGTCTAACTCACTATTTTTGGTCTTTAATTAGACCCATTTCCTCATTAGCATTTAATGCAATTAATTCTTATTCTGCTGTTAAACATAAAGAACAGTGCAGCCCTTGACATTCTGTAGCCACTCAATCTTCTGCTCTGGACCTAATGACCTTTTATGAAACTTGCACCCTAACTTTCAGTTTAAAAGTCCTGATGCAAGTATCTTCTGGGCTCTCTGAGTCTGTAACACACATAAAACATGTTGACCAAAGCTGAAAACAATACTTGTTGTTTGCTGTTAGGAAGAGGAAGAAGAAAAGTCTCATATGCCTCCAAGGTCACATTTAAACTGCATTCCAGGTATTATTTGGCAGCTCCACAGCAATATGGCACAGCAGACCTATTTAATCCAGACTAGCATGAAAACATTTCCCTGCAAACCTCGAAATTGAGCTTCCAATACCCATTTTCTATTTGTGCTAATAACTATGCCTTTTAAATACAGTATGATTTGCACTTACCCACAGACAACTTGATAAGTATAGCTTTTTTCTTTTTGTTTTAAAAGATACTAATTCAAGTTGCCAAGACATTTCAAATTTAATCCTTCCTGCCAAAATCCTTGAAAACTCTCCAAATTTGTTACAGTCCGCAAACATTAAAAACACTTCTTCATCTTGTAAATATTTCACTGGACCAGTCCCTGTAATTTTTGCAAGTATTTCTTTGTGTTTACACATACAACTGAAAAACTCCCAAATTAAGCCTTTTCCAACCCCCCCAAGATTAGGCTCATTTCCATAGTAACAAAACCTCTGCCATTTGGCAGATTACCTTCATTTGTCATGACACCTACACAATGTTTTTTCCAATTAGCAAACAGGAAAGATCAGCATTGGGTTTACTGATGGTGCTAAAATCTCCCTCATTCATACAACAACCATTAAAGATGCTGCAAACAGCAGCACAGTCGACTGCTCCACTGTGGCAGTCTTGATTTTCGGCAAGTTTTGGACTTGAATAGTTTTATGTGGAAACAGATTGGGATAGAAATGCCACAGTAAGAATCCACAATTATGTCCTTATATTTTCTAAAAATGAAACCTCAAGGAGGAAAGCATACTTTCTTCCATATCCAAACAAACCTTCAGAACAAGTAAGCAATTAATTAATTAAAAATACCTCATCACACTAATTTTATAAATAGTTCTGAGGAACCTAGAATAACTTTGCAAAACATCAATTATTCACAAAGTATCTGCCCATAACAAAGATACATATGATTGTTCACAGTCTACTGTTACATATCAACACTAAGATGGTTTCAATATTCAGGAAAAAAAGACACTAAAACCATATACCAAAACACTAAGATGTTTTAATATTCAGAAAAACATAGGCAAATATATTCATGGAAAACAATGTTAAGCAGATCATGAGTAATTTCCTGTTGGAAACCACATGTATTAATTGTAACCACAACTCCTCTCCTACCTGAAGATTAACAAGATCTGATATGGCTCAGCTGGATTTTTTAGCTAAATTATTAATTCTATTGCTGGTTAAAATTGTAAGCTGCTGCTAGCTGTCATTTGTAAAGGTCTTTGTACTCTGCGCTGACAATCAGCTTCCACTGGCAAAAGGTCTTTAGCCTTCAACTCCTAACTCAGTTGTTGATACCATTTAGCCCACAGAAAACAAACACTCATTTTCAGCAAATCTCAGACAGGCTTTCTGCAAACTGCTTCAAAATATTATAACACTGCAGACCAAGTTTTGAACTGGACCACAAAGTAAGTGCGAGTCAAATGAGCACCGAACATAACACCTTGTCAGAAAAATACTTGCGGCAAATGGACACAAAGAAAGAGTGAATGGTGCTATTACAACCTTAACAGAAAAATCTCTTAAGAATAAATACCAAAAATCTTCAACCCTGGAATGTTAAATAATTGCCTCAAATCAAAGGCAGAAATAAAAAAAAAGGAAGGGAAAGGGGAAGGTGGGCAATAACCAGTTGCTTGACAATTTAAAATAGGTGAAACAGCTGTTTAAATGACATGATTGCAATATGTAGCACCTGTAGTAGGAGGAGTAAAGGCATGCTTATTTGTTCTAAACCAGAAGTAGCAATAGCTATTACTATTAGCATTATTAGGAAAACATTGTTCAGTTGTCTCAACACCACTTCTCTTACTCTGTTTAGAGATGAAGAAATGCAAACAGAGCATCTTCCCTCAAGATGCAACAGTCTTGAACTGTAATTGATAAGCCTAAATTTGAGAGGGAAGATTTACATATTGAGTGTGTTCCTCCCCTCAATACTGTTACTGAATTACTCAACATGGACTAACATTATATTAGTGTTACACCTGCACAAGATGTTCTAGACCACGCGTTATACAAAGTGCGTGTACAATGAATGGAAAAAATATTATTCCATCTCTGCTGCTGAAGCAGAAAAGGAACAACAAAAGCCTTATTTAAGTGCTGTCTGACCTAAAACCTTTGCTTCTGAAACATGGTACCAAAGACTAAGGTAACTAGTACAGCATTAGACACATTGGTTGTTCTGCTGTTGAATCTTTGAGTACACTTTGGAAAAATTTGTGAATTTAGTAAACTACATACTAACACACGCTCAATTTTTTAAGACTTCCAAGTGACTTTAACTCAGTGCATTTGTCTAAACTTGCTTGCTCTGGTTCAAGGGCTACCCATCTTTGGGAAGAAATATACTGTTGACAGAACAGGTCTAGCCAAGAGTCGCTGTGTTCAGACAAATGACAAATATATTCTGTTACTCGGTTTCCATAAGTGCTTACTCAACACAGTTAGCTTAAGAGTTAAGGGCTTGTGGAAATTTACTTACAAGGCAGCAGCCACTCAATAAACATTGAAAATGAAACAGTCAGGTTTGTGGTATCAAACAATACTTTTGTTTCCTCCATTAAGTGAACTACTGCTGCTGGTGATCAGCTTGGTTAGAAAAGATGCAGGAAGCATTTGCTTCTGAACAGGCCAAAGTGAAATCCCAAGCTCACACTGACAAGAAGACCACAACAGCAAGCTATTATCACTCATCACTACACTTATCATGTAGTCATTATCAAGTTTGAGGGTGTTTCATCAGAGCATCATTTGACTGGATGCAGTGGCAATGCAGGTGAAGTTCAGCAACCTGAAAGAAGGCAGTGAGACAAAAGCAGGATCACAACCCTGGCCTTCCTAAGACCTTATCAGTCAAGAACAGCCTTGTTGTTCATCAGTCTTCTTTGAAGAATCCACAGGATACAGTTCCCTGGAGAGAAAAGAGCGCAGAAGAGCTCTCTAATGCCAGCAGTTTGGGGGAGTTGACTCATGTTCTACACAACTTGCAACACTGTATCTGGTAATCAGCTTGGTTAGACAAGATGCAGGAAGCATTTGCTTCTGAACAGCCCAAAGTGAAATCCACCGCCAGCTCTAAGTGCCCCAGAACAACACTTCTTTACTGGAGTGAGTCCTGGAAAGGCTACAAAGATGCTTGAAGAACTGGAGGTTGTTGTAGGAGGAAAAACCAAGCAAGGAGAGATTGTTTAGCTGTTAAAAGAGAAAACCTGGGATGGTGGGGGTGGAATACCCTCCAAGTGAATATCTTCACCTCCTTCCGATGGGAGAGAGCAAAGGCAATGGAAACATACTCTTCTAAGCAGTATCCAGTGACAAGCCAAGAGATAATGGAGAAAAAAAATACAGGAAGTTCCAATTACACCTAAGAACTCTAAAAATGGTCAAAGATTGTGTAGCCTCTCAGGGCAACCTGTTCCATTCTCCTTCCTTGAAGATAATGAAAATACCATTGGACAATGTTCACAGCAACCTGCTCTGGTTGATCCTACTTTGAGCACTCGACAGTCTCTAGAAGCGCCTTCTAATTTCACCTATTCTGTGATCTTCACCATTTGCTTAAAAAACAAAGTAAAATTTGACGGTACAATAAACATGATTCTGCATTGTGGAAAGAGTGTATTTTTTCTCATTCTGAGTTTTGCATTTCTCCTGGTGTTATGCCATGTTTCTGATTATGCTTCCAAGTAGAGGCATACTGAGCTTTTCATCTGTTCACCATCTGGATCAGCAAACTGACATCAAAATCAGGCATAGGAGCAATTTCTATGGGAATTAGTCAGCATAATCAAACCTACAACAGTACACAAAGCTAACAAGAGAATGAGGGATGAAAACCACCTTATCACACTTAAAATATATGCCTGCATGAAGACAATCCAGTCACTTGAATTGATCCACACTTTCCAACACAACCAACACCCACAGGTACACTAAGAAGGGCAGGAGTGAGAATATGCTTACATACAACAATCAGGATCTTCTCTGTACACATGAACCAACGTGGGCACTGTACAGGACCTTTAACAAGACCTTTTTAAAAAAGCTTGTGCACATGGCATGTCAGCTTGAAAACTAAAATATAATTTGTCAAATGGAAGGTACTCTAGAATCAGTAAAAAGAGTCTGCAAAGAACTCCAAAAGGTCAGCATTTCCATTTCTGGTCTATCATAGAACCGAGGGTCCTGGTCCATGACAGGCTGATTGTGAGTCAGCAGTGCCCTGGCAGCCAGGAGGGCCAACCCTGTCCTGGGGTGTGTCAGGCACAGCATCACCAGCCAGGCAAGGAAGGGGATTGTCCCCTCTGCTCTGTACTGGGGCAGCCTCACTTCAAGTGCTGGGGGCAGTTTTGGGCACCACAATGTAAGAAAGACATTAAGCAGTTAGCATCCAAAGGAAGGCCACGACTATGGTGAAGGGTCTGGAGGGGAAGCTGCATGAGGAGCAGCTGAGGTCACTGCTCAGCCTGGAGGAGACTGAGGGGAGACCTCACAGCAGTCACAACTTCCTCATGAGGGGAAGAGGAGGGGCAGGTACTCATCTCTTCACTCTGGTGACCAGGAGAGGACTTGAGGAAACAGCATGAACTGAGTCAGAGGAAGTTAGGCTGGGTATCAGGAAAGCGTGGCTCATCCAAAAGAGTGGCCCAGCACTGTAAGAGACTCGCCAGGGAAGTGGTCACAGCACCAAGCCTGACAGCTCAAGGAGTGGACAATGCTCTCAGGCATCTAGTTTAATGTTGAGGAATGGTCCTGTGCAGGGCCAGGAAGTGGACATCGATCCTTGAGGGTCCCTTTCAACACAGCATATTCTATGATTCTAGCTGAATTCCACTGCATTCCCAACATCTCTTTTCCCTGGAGAGATATTAAACACTGCCAATGATCACACTCCCACCATGTCCTATGAAATCCTACTAAGAGAATTCTTTTTGAGGTATTTTAAAAATTGTCTTTATGACAATTAAATGCTGTTTTTCATATCTTCATTACAGAAAAATCAGTTTATTTTTCTCTTTTTCTGCAATTTGCTTTTTTCCCCAAGTCTGAGGGAAAATGAGTCTTCTGAAAATTAAGCAGTCTCAGTTCAGCCTAAGTCGTAACTCATTTACATCATTACTATCTAATTTCACTATTCTCTCATAATAACCAAGCCTTTTTCAGAAAACAGTGGGGGAAAAAAAAGTGGAAAAAAGTCTCACAATGCTGAAATACAAAAAAAAAGTCAAGAATTACTTCAGGTTTCCTACAGAAAAGAATCTCTCACAATTTTAAATGAAATTCTGAAAAATTCCAGCAGTAGCACAGCTACTTCTGAATCACAATCACTTTATACTTTTACAGAATGTGTAGAATCTCTCATGAGTTACCTTTTAGTCATTGCTGGTTTTATATTTTTGCTTTCCGGTTTGGTAGTGGGATTTTCTAAAGCTAAACATTTACAAACTGAACTATATCTTATCTTCTACCGTTCTGCATCCTCTGTTAACTTCTTCATCTACAATCTCAGTTCCAACACTGAAATAGTCAGAGAGACTATATAGTTCAGGACCTAGGACAGATCCAGATGCAGAGCAAGAGCTACTACCTCTTCTCACAGGCTTCCCCCTCCACAGCATCTCTCCAGGGTGGGCTTCTGTGTAGTTTTAAATCTATCTCACAGTTGTTCTATCTAGAACAGAAGCAGCCAAATCATCAGGCTGAAGGCAACACACCTAAAAACTCTAGTTGAGGAACAATACAGTCTAGACAATGACACAACAGGAGCAACAGATGTTGCTTTGCTTACTTGCACCTGCTTGAAAATCATAGAATCATAAAATGCCTGATAGGCCCCAATTAAGTCACTCCAAAGCCTTCTCTTTTGCAGGCTGAACAATCCCAATTCTCTCAGCCTTTCCTCATAGGAGAGGTGTTCCATCCCTCTAAACATTTCGGGGGCCCTCCCTTGGACTCCAACAAGTCCATGTCCTTCCTGTAATGGGGATTTGCCTGAATCATCTCCAGCCTCTCACGCACCAGCACCCTCAAATCCTTCTTTGTGGGGGGCTACTCCATCTGTTCCTTTTCATCTCCCAGCCTGTGTTGATAGCGAGGGCTGCCTCAAACCAGGCGAAGCACCTTGCACTTGGCCTTGATAAAAACTTTTGAGATTCCCATGAGCCCACTTCTTGAGTGCATGCTTCCAGGTGCAGGCCCTCCCAGGTGAAGGCTGGAGTAAGAGCTATGATATACTCACTCATCTGCTATAACAAAACCTGCATCAGACTTTCCTGTTGTACAGAAAACCAGAAGGTATTCTTCTCATGAAATACAACAATGTGCATTTTTACATTTTTTCCCCCTTCTTTTCTGTAAACAAGTAATCTATCTGACACTTGATCACAAGAAGAACATTAACTTGCTGTTATGAGAAGCAACTTAAAAGTAACTGCAGCCTCTGCTGGACTTCCTTATTTCCCAACCCATTTACTCCATTCTCTGAATTGCTCCAAAACAGTTCTTAAATTTGTAATTGAGCTTCAAGTCAACTTAATATCAAACACAGAGAACTACAGCTAATAAATATCAGTTCACTTGTCAGCAGGAAACTTTCTATACACACATCTCATTGCCATAGAAGTTCAACAATAAGAGCTTCAAAATAAAGGGAAGGGAATACTAAAGAAAAAATGGTTATCAAATCTGCTCAGAAGATCTGAGGAGATCTCAAAATTGTGGGACCATCTTCAAAAGACATACCAACTTGCTGTCAACAACTGAGAAGCATCTGGCAAACAGCTAAAGGGGAACAAAAATAAATAAGTTGTTCAAGAGAAGTTCGGAATGTACAAGCAACTGCTCACATGAAGGAGTTGACAATGATAAGAAAGAGAACAAAGCAAGTGGGCAGAGCTTCAATGGCCTAACCTATAGACAAAGAAGAGGTTTTATGACCAGAGAACTGAGTATCAATAAAACTACATAGAGGCTGCATGCTGGCAAGGAGATGAAGAGGTACCATGTGACAAAATGCAACCAATAAACCTTGCTGTAAAACA
Source organism: Passer domesticus (assembly GCF_036417665.1). Classification (NCBI taxonomy): domain Eukaryota; kingdom Metazoa; phylum Chordata; class Aves; order Passeriformes; family Passeridae; genus Passer; species Passer domesticus. Next base: position 50,016,649 of record NC_087475.1, on the reverse strand, counting down.
TACTGGAGTTACTGCTTGCATACTCCCTCTTTTGGTGCCTCTCCACATGTACATAAGCTTCAGTGCTCAGCAGTCTTATTTTTATGAACTGGACGGTTACTTTTTTTTTTAAAGCAACTACTTTTAAGAGCCTCTACATACAACATCTCCCATATGTGTATGTACTGTGTCCTTGCAAACAAAATACTTTTATTTCTTCTAGCTCAATGTAATCTCAGCACTGTTATTTCAGCTGCCAAGAATTCTAGCATCTGTAATGAAAAACAGCCTTACAAAAAGTCCCATAAAGTAACCCAAAGTAAACAACTCACCTAAACAAATTGCTATACACCTTCTACAAAGCCGGCATACAGAATGAGTTGCTTTAAGGTACACGCTTTAACATTGCATCTTTAACTGTAAAATGGGAGATGTTCAGAAAATGGTTCTAATGTTAGGTCCAGCCTACACCAAACATCTGATTCCGTCCTTGCCTTTGTGTTTCTCCATCTAACTCACACCAACACAGATCTACCAGTTAGTGCCAAAGTGGGGCAAGTCAAGAGGACCCAGCAAATGTTCCATGGCATTTAGAAGCTGTTGAAGCACCCTGCAACTGAACTTTCCTAAGGCTTTCCATGGTTAACTTTCCTTCCTTGCAGATACCTTCCATTGATAACTAAATAGCCAACATGATTATCCTTCAATCTACTGCCGGAACATCCAGGACACTTTCAACCATGGGGAGGGGCAGTGTCAGTAGGCTGCAAGAATAAAGAAGGAAAATAAATATCACTCAAAACCCCCAACCTGCTCCTGCCTAGATAAACAAAATGTCTGCTTACAAACAATAGCTCCAAGAGCTTTTTAATGCTTCATTTTTCATATCAACTACAGTAATACCTATCAAGTTTCCAAAAGGACTTGCCATAAAACAGTTGACAGGGAACAAAATCCATACATATAAACTGAAAGCTGGCACACACAAATGCCTATCATACAAATACATAAACTCTCCAGTGTAATGCCAAACTAAGTACTGGCAAGCTTTATGAAATAAACATACATCAAGTATATTCTATACTTACATCACAAACAGACCCAAAATTTTACAAATCACAGATAGAAAAAACCCAAGAATACTGATTTCTGAAGAACTAAATACACTAGTCTTTTCACTTTGATTTGGCAATGGAATCTACAGAACACCTGAAGAAAAAAATGCTTTATGTGAAGTCTGGTTAGTTACAATGTATCTGAAAAGAGAACTACTGCTTTGTAAAATAATTCATGAAAAATACCTCCAAGAAGCAGTTGCTTGACCTCGTCTTCTTTGTACAGTTGCAGGCAGGGTAGGAAAATAAGATAGTACTTCTGCCAGAATCACAGCCAAGTAGCTCAGTTGCAAGCCAGTTAGCTCACAAACCTTATTTTTGCCTGTTGTTACTGTTTGAATATATTTGCTCCCAAAAGAAAAAAAAAAGTGGAAGCCTGTAGAAAGTAAAGCTAAGATTTTTGTAGTAATATTTCCAAACTGGGGACTAACTGCCATTAGACAACACCCAGCAAGACTTCAACACACAAAACACCTTAAATTCAAAAATACTCTAAATAATAAATTATTTCCATTTGTATTTTGTTACCATGCAGTTCTTCCTACAAGAATGCTTGGACAAATATGCTGCTTTGTCTTATCTGATATTGCAAGTGAACCTTTTCAGTTCCTCTCACATTTCCTTTACTCATATCAAGCTATAGCACGAAGATCTGATACATGTTTCTAAAAACACGTTTACAACAAAAAGAAGGGTGAGGACAATCTTCATCCTGTCAATGTATATGGAAAATGTGCAGGTACTTAATCCCTTCTCTGTCTCAGTCCAGTTTTGTTCTCGGGGTGTTCAGCCCCCATCATCCAAGAGGAAATGATCAGTGACTTGCTACATCATTAGACATACACAAGTCTATGGGGCTGGGTGGGATCCACCAAAGAGTTCTGCAGGAGCTGCCAGAAATGCTCACTGAACCACTTTCCACCATCACTTACCAGCAGCTCTGCCTTACCAGGGAGGTTCCGCTTGGCTGAAAGTCACAGAATGTGCCACTCAATCACAAGAAAGGCTGGAAGGAGACTTCAGGGAACTAAACCCTGTGAGCCTGACCTCAGCTGGGAAGGTCATGGAGCAGATCATACTGAGCACCATCACATGGATATACAGGACAACCAGGTCACCAGGGCTGCAACACGGGTTTATGAAAAGTAGGTCCTGTTGCTGTCCTATTGTAAAGGTTTCGTACCTTCTTGGAGATTTCTCAGGTGCAGCTCCTCACAGCACTGACTCCTTCTTCTCAGCACAGCCAACAAACTCCATCTCCCCTCTCGACCAGCCAACCAACCTGCTCTTTTGTAATACCCCTCTTAACTGGATCCAGCTGCGGCCTATTAAGAGCAGGCTTGTTCCTAATGCTTGATAATTAGCACAGCTGTAACTCCTTAGGGGCCAGATTACCTTCACCACTGTCTTTATTCTCCTACCTTTTATCTATCCACAATTCCCCCTTTTTCTTTTAATTACAATGTTACTTTGATTCATTGCCCAAACTTGCATTACAGACCATCAGAAACCATTATATTTATATCTCTAGAATATTGACAATATCCACAGCTGTACAACTTATGCTTATGGAATATCAGTTTGGTTTTTGTTTGTTTGGGGTTTTTTTGTGTGTGTGTGGTTTTTTCTCTTTTTTTTTCTTTTTTTTTTTCTTTCCATGTATATCAAACAAAATCTGTTCAGCACTCGATATGTTATATCTCATTGTGTCCCCAGTGGCTCACCTGTACCTCAGGTGTCGAAATCTGTCAGGTCCAGATCAGGCAGTTTCCCCTGCTGCTCTCATTGCTACACTGGGCTCCATCTCCAGCTGCACCTCGCCCTGCAGCCTACTCCCAATCACGTTGGGTTACTGTGGAGATGGCCTCTATACAATTTTAGAAGGCTTCTCTTACATATTGTCTGTGCACTCCATAAGTTATTTCTCATTGTGTCCCCAGTGGCTCACCTGTACCTCAGGTGTCGAAATCTGTCAGGTCCAGATCAGGCAGCTTCTCCTGCTGCTCTCATTGCTACACTGGGCTCCATCTCCGGCTGCACCTCGCCCTGCAGCCCACTCCCAATCGTGTCGGGTTACTGTGGAGATGGCCACTATACAGCTTTAGAAGACTTCTCTTACATGTTGTCTGTGCAGCTCTGACTCTGCCTCTCAAAGCTCCATGTTGCTTTTGTTCCAGCACTTGTGCTGCAGTGACTTAGCAAACCTTCCCCCGTACTCCTCAGGGGCCATGCTATTGCTGAGGCACCCCCTGCTGCTGTGGCCATGCCATCTGCCACTTCTGTCACACAGCTTGTGTCCTGCTGCACACACTGCCATTCAGGGGGAACCCAGCACCATCCTGGGTCCTTGATCACGTCGGGGTCACCCATTGTTGCTGTCCTATTGTAAAGGTTTCGTACCTTCTTGGAGATTTCTCAGGAGCAGCTCTTCACAGCACTGACTCCTTCTCAGCACAGCCAACAAACTCCATCTCCCCTCTCGACCAACCAACCTGCTCTTTTATAATACCCCTCTTAACTGGATCCAGCTGTGGCCTATTAAGAGCAGGCTTGTTCTTAATGCTTGATAATTAGCACAGCTGTAACTCTTTAGGGGCCAGATTACCTTCAGCACTGTCTTTATTCTCCTACCTTTTATCTATCCACAGGTCCTGCTTCACCAACCTGATCTCCTTCTATGACCAGGTGTTCCACTTAGTGGATGAGGGAAAGGCTGTGGATGTTGTCTACCTGGGCTTCATAAAGCCTTTGGACCCTGTTTCTCACAACATTTTTATGGAAAAACTGGTGGCTCATGGCTTGGTAGGGGACTCTTTGCTGGGCTAAGACCAAATGTGTGAGGCTGTACTTGGGTCTTGACAACCACTTGCAGCACTACTGGCTGGGGAAATGGCTGGAAAGCTGCCCATCAGAAAAGGGTCTGGGGGTGCTGGTTGACAGCTACTGAACACAAGCCAGCAGAGCGCCCAGGCGGCACATCTTGGCCTGTATCAAGAAATAGTGTGGCCAGCAGGGCCAGAGCAGTGATCACCCCCTGTACTATGCACTGTTAAGGTCACACCTTGAATCCTATGTTCAGTTTTGGACTCCTCACTCCAAAAAATTGCTGGAGAGGGCCCAGAAAAAGGCACAAAAAAGCTGCTTATGCGTCTGGAGAGCAAGTCTTATGAGGAAGGGCTGAGATAGCTGGGGTTGTTCAGCCTGGAGAAAGGGAAGCTTAGGCAAGACCTTATTCCTCCACACAACTCTCTGAAAAAAGTTGTAGTCGGGTGGGGGTCAGTCTCTTTTCTCAAGTAACCAGCAACAGCACAAGAGGAAACAGCCTCAAGCTGGACCAGGGAAGGTTTAGATTGGGTATTGGGGGAAAATCGTTCAGCACACAGGTTTTCAAGAACTGGAACACACTGCCCCAGGAGTGGTAGAATCACCACAACCACCAGAGGTATTTAATAGGTGTGTAGATGTAGCTCTCAGGGACACAGTGTAGTGATGGACTTGGCAGCACTGGGTTAGAAGTGGAACCCAGTAATATTAAAGGTCTTTTCCAACCTAAACTATGTAATGATTCTGTTTCTAGTACCACAACAACCACCATCTTAAAACACAGCTCTGCTGGAAGATCTGATTGCTCAGTACCATGTTTGTTGCCTGTGACACATCTTTTCAGAGGACAAATAAACTTCATATTGATCCTATGTCCTTCTAGTCTATTTTCTTAAGGACTACAGAATCACATCATTCAGGTTAGAAGGAACCTGTTAAGGTAACTTTTTTTTTTTTTTTTTTTTTACTGTGAGGGTGACTGAGCACTGGCACAGGTTGCAAGCAAGGCTGTGGAGTCTCCATCCATATTCAAAGCCATCTGGCAACTGGCTCCAGGTGGAGGGTGGACCAGATGAACTTCAGAGGTCACTTCCAACCTCAACCGTTCTGTGATTCTGTGTCTGATTCTGTCAAACGCCGCTCAAGCAGTGTCAGAGACAGTCATGTGCCCACTATCATGTGCAGTGGCACTTTTAGTATTACCAAGGAGACATAAACCTCTCTAGACAACACCTGATGATGCTTGACCTTTCTCATAGGGAAGAACTGGCTTTCTTGGAATGCACTTGAATTTCATGAAGTTCAATTTGTGTCACATCAGTGCCATGTCAGGGTGGGGGACATTACTGAGAAGCATCTGGCTCTCCCTTCTTCATTCCCTCACTGCATTACAAAATCACTCCTGAACCTCCTCTTCTCCAGGCTAATAGTCCCAGCCCTCTCAACCTTTCCTTACTGAAGAAAAGCTCCAGATCCTTAAACACCAACACGACCCTGCACTTAACTTTTTGCAGCATTTCTCTCCTCTACTGGGAAGTCCAGAACTGGACACTCCAGAGACAGCCTCACCAGAGAGGAGAGAGCAGCTCCTTCAACCAGCTGGCAACACTCTTCCTAACACAGCCTAGGAGGCTGCCACCTTTGCCACAGCAGTGCATTACTGGCACACAGATGGTTGTCAACCAAGTTACTTCTCTGCAGAGCTGTCTCCCAGCTGGTCAGCCCCCCAGTGTTATTTCATCCCTGATGCAGGATTCTGCAATTCCCCTTGCTGCACTTTAAAAATCGCACTCAGCCCAAATCTCCAGCCTGGCCACATCCCTCTGAACACAAACACAACCATGCGGTATATGAGGAACTCCTCTCTGTTTTGTACCATATGGGAACTTGCTGGGGAAACTGTCCCAGCATTCAGGCCATTACTGAAGATGCCAGACAGCATTTGCCCCAGTATCAGCTTCTAGGGTACACGACTGTTGACTTGACTCCAGCTGGACTTCGTGTCACAGACCACAAACCTCTAGGCCCAGTCACTCAGCCAGCTCTCAATCTTCTTCACTGTCCACTTAGGTAACCCACCCATTGTCAGCCTGTGCATGCTGTGGGAGGCCTGCTTATTCAAGCTGAGGTACAGCACATCCACTGCTCTCCCTGCCTGTATCTGCAGATTGCCCACCAAGGCCTGCAGATTTTTAAGGAATTCAGCTGTAAGAATCATTAGTGGGAAACTGTTCAGCTTGATAGGTGGACCTTAAAACAGCACTAAGAGCACAACCAATATTTTCCCTAAATCATAAAAGCTTAGTCTTTTTTGATTGCTGACAATATTATCTCAGATGACCTCAAATATTTAAAATTAGAGTTATTTTTATTTAGTAAGCCTAAAATTCAACACTGTTAGTGAAATGGACAGTAAGTCAATTGTCATTCAAAGAGCCATTACCAGCTTACATACTATCTTCTTTAAATAATTAATCAAGTATTCTGACGTGAATTTTCATCCATGCCAATAATAAAAGGAAAGTCAGGGCTTAAGCAGTATATCTACAAATGGAAAAATCACCAAAATCCTGTCCCCTAAATCCGTAAATCAGGGTAAGGAACATCAGCTGCAATCCAATTACTGTAGGCTTAGAGGAAAACATAGGCAGAGTAGTAGGACAGGTTTACTCTGGGCTTCTAAGGCATCTGAAAAGAAAAGGTTTAAAAAAAAAAACAGAAAAAAAAAAGGTGACCCTACTCATTGCTTTTCCAGTTGGGATTTTTATGTGCTATTGTTGGTGAGCTGAAATCGCACATCTTTTTAGTCATTAATTTAATAACTGAGGACTATTTCACTATGACAATAACTTTCTTAACAACTACCATTTTTCTGAAAGCCAAAACTCTGGAGGCTTAAGAAAGGAGTTATTCCAGCTGCTGGAATACCCTAAGGCCTCTCCAATAATGACAGAAATAAATACTACAGGTTCTAAAAATGAAATTAAAACCCAACTGCACAAAGTAAAATGGAACTGATTTTCATCTGACCATAACAAATGTACAAAACAGTATCTGATCGCTTTTGTAACTGGAAAGGTTTCCAAAACAGCATAAATCTGTCTCAGATAAAGAAAAGTAACTTAAAAGAAAGCATCCCTCCAAAGTGTTCTCCACACAAAAAGAACATCTCTCAGTACAACCACTGACAATTGCAGTTTCTTTTCCGTAATTATCTGATTTTTCATTATTCACATCAATGCTGTCTATGAAATTAGATCTCCAAGAAAACCCTTATTCCTCAAGTTTGTCAATGCAGATGAAAGTATTTATCCTTAAACACTTCTATGACTTTTTTTCATATTTGTAAAGTCATTCAAACACAGCAGAGATGACAAAATCTGCACCTTTGGCCACTCTCCTATCTAAACACAACCACCAAAATTAAAGTGTATACACAAAGCTATTTTACACAGAATCATATCAGCAGAATTTTAATTTAGCAAATATGCTACATGAAGTCAAGGAAAATCTGTTCTTATTAAGAACTCATTAAGCCCATTACTAGTGGTTAATGACAGTGTAACATCTTTAAAGTGATTACTATCAAAAGAAAACCAAAGAAATTCTAACTTAGTCTGCAACAAATAGCAGAAGACAACCGCCAAGTGCAAGCAATTGAAAATTCACCAGTTTTTAGCTGTCAATGGTCTACCCTGTATAGCAGTATATTCTAGAAATAAAAGTGGATAGAGAATCAATTGGTTTGTAGAGAAAGGGAATGACTACTCTGAAAACATACAAACATAATGAAGACATATGAGCACATCTGTTGGAAAGAATTATGTATTGGCTAGTGGGAGAGAAAAGCAAGGCCAAATCAGATAGGAAAGTCACAAGTGACTACATGTAACATGGTGAAACAAAATAAAGAAGAGGCTGAAATAATAAAAATAGAATAGGGTATTTATATAACAACAAGCTCATCTCAGTATAACGTAAATGACTGGCTGGCTGCAGATCTGTATAGACACAGCAATAGAATGATGAGCAATGTCACCAACTGCAACAAGGAGCACAGTAGAGAAGTAAGACTTCTGTTTTAATCCCATTAAGGTTAAAACTCTTAGCTACAAACTTTTCTAGACTGACAGATCATGGCCAAAATAACCTAAATTCCATGGCATCTGTGAATTTAAACTACAAGCAACAGACTTCTACTTTGACCTTATCTGGCTTTGGCTACAATAAAAATTTTCTTCCAAGCAGCTTGTATCATGCTTGTATGTTTTGGATTTGTGAAGGGAACAGTGCTGGTAGCACACCTGTGCTTTCTCTGTTGCTGACTAACACTTGGACAGGGTCAAGGCCTTTCCAGTTTCTCACAGTGCCCTGCCAGCAAGTAAGCTGGAGGTGCACAAGAAGCTGGGAGGGGATATAACTGGGACAGCTGAATCCAACTGACCAAAAGGATATTCTCTACCATATGAGATCATGCTCAGCATACAAACAGGGAGGCAGAAAGAAAAAAGTGGGGGGACAATATGTTCAGAGTTATGGTGTTTGTCTTCCCAAGTCACTGGGAATGATGAAGCCCTGTTTTCCTGGAGATGGCTGAACATCAGCCATCTGATGGTGAGGAAGGAATGAATTAATTCCTTGTTTTGCTTTGCTTGTGCACACAGCTTTTGCTTTACCTACTTAACTGTCTTGACCTCAGCCCCTGAGTTTTCACACTTTTATCCTTCCAGCTGTCCCCCATCCCACTGCAGGGGGAAATAACCCAGGAGTCATGCGGTGCTCAGCTGCCCACTGAGGTTACACCACATACACCCTTTCATAGCAACTATAAAGCATTTTCCAGGAGTTTTAAACCCATTACATATGGCAATAATGCTTGGAACACAAGCCTAAAAACGTTAAGGGAAGAAAATGAAAGCAAGGAACAGCAGTAATCTAACCATGCGTCTCCAGTTTCATGTGGGGACAAGGAAACTCAAGTTTCTGATTTTTTTTATTATGTGTACAACAGGTATAAATTTAGATTTATTATACTAATAGCAACAAAATTTTTCTCAGACCCAAGTAGTCATAGATATACTAGATGCAAACAAATAATTATCACTCAGTTTAAGTTCATCTAATTAAGTTCATCAACACATTTATCAGTCTGAAGTGAAAGAGCTATAACATGCTATATACTATGATACACTAAGAAAAAAATCATAAAGCATATCAATATGCTTTGAAACATATGAAACACTAAATCTAAAAGTAAAGAAGCCATCTGCCTTAATGCAGTCACAGCACAAGGAGCCTATTCTCCCGTGTTAATTTCTAGTATTCATCCTTTGAAGGGGCACAATGGTAGGAACTGGCTGTGAAAGACCAAAGGAACAGATCACCTTCAAAATGTATTTACAACACAAAGATAATTATAGGAGTACCTATTGCATTTAGCAGAAAGCAGTGTTTATGGCAAGTGAGGTAACAAAGAAGACGACAAAAATGTAACCATGTGTTCAAGTAACGCTGCAAGGGATCAAGTTTTCAAAGTAAACAAGGGATTAGGAAAACAGTTTGCATAAAGCACCTTGAAACTGTTATTGATACATCCCATGTGCTTTCTATAAAGACATAAACAGACTTTATCTTTAAATCATGGGTTTGGCAAAACCTACATCGTCATATGTCAGGAGGAGAATTTACTAAAAAAAAATCTTCAAAATATTTTGGCCAGAAGGAAGATCATAATATGGGAGGAAAACCAAAAGGAAACCCTGACAGCTGATAGTTAACATAACAGAAAAACAAATTCAACATCAAGTTTTTAAGTATGCAGGAAACACATTTACTACATTTAACATGGCTAGCAGAGAGGAATGGTAACTTATTAAATTGCTCCAGCTCAACCTTAACTGCCTCAACTCGCTACCCAACAAACCATCAGTGTGCCAGAGCAGATTGTGTAACAAACTGAAACTTTAACTAGCATGTCCTCTCAGTTTAAACTAAAAGATACAGCATCCAAAAAACCCACCACAAACCACGGATTCGTGTTTTAATTTTTCCCATTACTTATGTAAATTATTTTTTATAAATATACACAAATAAAATGCCCATTATAAGCCTCTCAATTTAATATTACTGGGATCTTTCCAGCTTCTGTTATGTTTCCTACACCAACACTGAACAAATACAACCATGTTAGACTAAGAGACAACTAGAGGTTTTAAAAAAAACCTACTACATAAAACTGTTTTCCTTAACAGAATATAAGGTAAATAAGTAAAAATTCACTTTGTGTATTTTATTATTTTAGTAGTTTGCTAATCCCCGTTAACCAGTGGGGCAATACAGTATTAAAACATTACTACATTGCAGCTAAAAAGCCTAGAGCAGACAGCAACTCTCATCAGCTCTTCTAATGCACTGCTCAATCTAAGACTCAGCACATCAATTTCCCAATTAAACAGTTTTAGTCTACACAAGACTTGAACTTTGTTTTGTAAAATTACATCTACAAAACACAAGAACTGAAAAACAGATGACAAACTAGACTAGAATATTTCAGTTGAAAAGGACCTATGGAGCAAACCTTTGCACATGAAAAAGCAGGAAAATGTAGTAGGTAATATAACACCACTGTCATTTATTAGTCTTTGTACACATAACCTTTTTTTTAACTAAATAAATGCTTCCTACCTTTTTGCAATTATTATCCCATATTAAAAGAGCAACAAGTTCCAAATCCAAAAAGCTAACAGCTTTTGTAAAGGCTTTAGATCTGAAGAAATTAAGGCTTTCTTGTGTACCAACAATTAAATTCACACGAATGTCATACACCAAAATTTACTTAAAAATAGTTTTCACAATATCGTTAAACCCTCGCAAGGCAAAGCTAAAGCTTCAGTAATATTTCTGAACTAAATTATCAAGTACATATACTTGAAACATCCCAAATAAGCACTGCTTTACTGAGTGTAAGTAAGGGTATAAGGGAAGACTGTAAATTTTTAAAAGCCTAAAGACTAACCTAATGTCCAGAGGATGTATAATTTACAATTACAAGTGTGAATGAGTAACCTACTTTCAAAATGTGCTATAATCACCTAGGTGAAACAATCAACATGAAATAAAGTTGGCTGGCTCTTCTTCAGCCAAAATAGCTAGTAAAAACAGCCATCTAATTTCTAGTTAATATAAGAAATCTCACATTCCCATCATTACTGAAATTTTCCTGGCCTCAGTGAGACCACAACACTAGAGTTCACAACACAAACAGAAGCTTTCTTTCTTTGAAGGATCTAAGTTGAGAGGCAACTTTAGCAACAAAGTAATGGTCATTCTGGCATGATTATGGACTGTCATTGTAGAGTACACTGCCATTGTAATATAACAATTTGAAGTTAGACCAAATTATGTAGTGAACACTTCCACTACAAAACAGGTCACCCTAAAGCCATTATGAATTTATATAGCTATCCATATCTGACAAGAAGTCTCAAAGAACATGCTGAGCCTAACTGAAAATTCTGGTAGTACATAAATAGGTGAAAGCACAGTAAAAGGACTGGCAACTCAGGGAAACACCCCCAAGATGCACAAGCAATAAAAGCAGCATTTCAGATGGATAGGGATGTTTGTTAGGATTAAGTTATACTACAGAAAAGGTGCATTTGAAGACAGCAAAAATGTGAAAATCAGAAATACCTTACTTTGCAAATACAGAGCTTTGGTACAGCACTAAAATCAGTGCCCACCTGCAGTTTTGTCCACCTAGAACCCAGCATACAAGACAACAGTTTAATTTAACATGGATTTTTAATTGCCCTCTGAAGAGGCCAGTACTCCCTACGAGTGTTTTACACACTTCAATGGTTATACTAGACATTATGCAGTTATTTTCAAATACTTCAGTGGCCACAAAGCAGAGAGACTATAAACTCAGGCATGCTCAGAGCAGATTCTTCTTCAAAACCAATCTTGAATTGACAACTAAATTGTCCACTGCTGGGAGGACTGCAGCAGATCCTTAACATTGTTGTCTGTACAAAGATAATGGCATGTTAAATCACAGAATTAGATACTTTTTTCTGTCTCCTTTCATAAAATTATTAGGCTGGCATGAGTGACAAAACTAAGTTTCTTTGCTCCCACCTCTCTGTACACAAAAATCTTTGTGCAACCCTTCACCTCACGCTGTCACAAGTGCAATCACAAGGTGAGCCAGATCAGGGAATTAGTCCGTATTACAACAAACCAGTTTTGCCAAGTTAATTTTAACCCAGAGTGAGTCTCTAATCTGTTAGTGCAAGACACTATAGAAGTATTATGTCAGCGTGGCAGGGGGAGCAAGCACATCAACCAGCCCATCTCCTGTGGAGACCAGTGTCCATGACACTGCAGCCCATATCACATGAGGAAATGCAAAGCACTGCTGGTTCTGTTTCAAAGCCAATTACTGCATCCTACTCAACACGTGATATTCATCCCTTCCGATGACAGCCAGCACAAACACCTTGCAAATGTGATACTAATCTTGTGACTTTCAGATAATCTCCACAATGTTTGATTTCCTTGTCTACACAAAAGCATTTTCATACTGCTTGCCAGTTCTTCATAAACATTACAGTTAGGTTTGGAACTGTAGCAGGCATTGGTCACGGCCCATGAAGTGCAGAGTATAATTTTGTAGACTTGAAGCAAAAATTCCACATCAACTTATTGCAAATAGGATGCACTATCATTCTTCACATTAGTCTTCTTGGAACACAGGAAGAATTTTATTACTATTGATAAGGCAATTTGTTTCACTTTTTTTCAGCTACTTCAAGTTATTTTTCTAGTCACAAACACTCTTACTGGTTAAGAGGCTTTAAATTTTCCATATATATAAAAATCAAGTTAGGACTTCTGTCACAACCTATATTAAGGTCCATTTAATTTATCCAGCTCTATTTTCTACCATAGCAACTAGGTGCAGCCACAGTTAAATTTAAAGCTCTCTTTAGAAAATATTTGGGATTTGTATTAGTTTTGTAAAAAGACTTATTTTTGACCGTTTCTGTTTAGGTCTACCAGGTGGCTGAAGTATTTTGCAGTATTTTGACAGCAATGTGGGGAAAAGGTGGAGACCACAAGCAGTATCTTGGCTGCCATCAGTCTGTCACATAAGATAGTGGGGGTAGTGATAGCAGGAAACAAGATAATTATAAAATATTCCTCCTCTCAAAAGTCACACATTGGCAGTATTCACCAGTATTAACTGCCTGCCATTTACTTGCCAAAGCCTGATATAACCTGTTTGCCCTGTACAAGGAGTCTGTCTTCTTTGACTTGACCTCAAAAACATAAATTAAAAGAAGTATTAACATTTACACACACCTAAAGCTAGTATTTTCTACAATTTTGAGTATAAGGGATAGCAGTTGAATCGTCCTGAAACCAAAAGACGCGGAGGACACGACTAATGCAAAACTACAGCTTTAAAAAAATACAGACCCCTCTGGGCAAAATTCAGACAGGTATTCGAGCACTGAGGAGCAATTGAACAGCTGATTTCCTTGCATTCAGTAGTATCCTTACACTCAGCACTTGCAATCCCGGGATTAAATGATACGAAGCTCAAAAGCAGGAAGAGATTTAATGGAAAAGGTATAAGCAATGAACTAAGGAATATGTGGAGTAAGAAAACACTTGCTGGTCTTCAGGGGGGAAAGAAGAACTACAGTTTCCCTATCATACACTCTGAAAAGAGGTCGGTAGTTGCAAAGACGTCATGCACCCATGTTATCATTCCACGTTTCCAGCATTTACCATAAGCAAATTGGGAAAGATATGTGTCTTATGTCAATTCTACTTCTAGACACAGCTTTCTGGGGCGAGGGGGGTGGGGATGAGCCCTGCTGTCAAGTCCGACTGACAAAAACCTGAAGAAGCCAAGCAGGCAACCTCCTCGTGCTTTACGAGCGTTTGCAAACTTGAAACAACGGTGACTCAAAGCTCTCCACACGACCCGGCCACCCACATCACAGCCTAAGAGCAGCACAGGCCGAGAACACAGGAAGGTGCCGGTTTCATGTCATCCACATCCTTAGCGACCTCCGGAGGGGAACAATGGGGAGCGCCCGGGCACCCTTCACACAGCGAGACCGGGCACCCCGCCGCGGCCTGCAGGCCCGGGAGGATCCGCCCGGCCGGCCCGGGGGCTGCGGGGTACGGGCGGCCTCCCCGGGGCTCCGCACCGCTACAGCCCGCAGCCCCTCCCCGCCCGGGAGCAGGGCAGGGCGGCATTCCCGGCCGGAGGAGCAACAGGCACCCCGCTGTGGCCTCAGAGCCGGCCGGCAGGACCGGGAACGGGAGCCCTGAGGGGCATCACCCGCCGGGGAAGGGCTGCTCGGGAACCAGGTGGGGCCACGCCGCATCCCAGAGCCCCCGCAAGGCGCTGCCTCCCTCCAGACAGCGAGACCGCCTATATGGCGATGGCAAAGGGGGAACATGACCTAAAGAGCAGGGGGAAAAATAAGGCAGGGTAGCTAAAGGCAGCCCCGGCACATGCAAAAAGCGCCACGGTCTCTCGCTCGGGTAACACAGCCGGCGGGAGCCACGGGTGCCCGGCGCTGCCTGTCGCCGGAGAGACAGCGGCACTCAGCCCGCTCCGGCAAGCCTGGCCGGAGCGAGGTCTGCCCGGGGGCCCAGCACTGGCATTCTCCATCCCCCCGGGGGATCCGGGCCGCACACTGGGGCGGGCACAGGTAACTCTGCCCCGGAGGGCCCCGGGAGAGGGGGCGGCAGCGCCATCTGCGCGGTATCGCCGGCCAAGCGAGCGGCGGGGCCCGGGCGGCACCTGGGCAGCCACCGGGTTACATCACCGCCCCTTCCCTCCGTCCGTCGGGGCGCGGCGGTGCGGCCACATGGCAGCGGGGACACCCGCGCCGCCGGCCCGGGGGCGGGGAGGAGGATGAGGAGGGCGGCTGCCGGGAGGGAGGAAGGTGCACGCGCGGGCCGCTCCCAGCCGGCGATGGGAGGGGTGGCGGGGGCTGCGCGTCTGGCCCGGGAGGGAGCGCGGCGCGCGTTACCTGCCCGGGTGGCTCCCCAGCTCACGGTCGCTCAGCGCCGCCGTGTAAATCCTCCGGTATCTGTCGGCCAGGGCCTTCCCGGAGAGCAGCAGCTGGTAGCGGCTCCGGCAGCCCAGCGGCGGCGCGGGCAGGGCTCCCAGCCCGCCGGCCGAGCCCTCCTCGGGCCCCATGGCCGGAGCGGCGCCGCCGGAGGAGAAGGAGTAGCCGCGGTCGGCCCCGGTGCAGGCGGCGGCAGCTCCCGCAGAGGCGGCGGCGGCTGCGGCGCTGCTCATCCCCCTCCCCGCCCGCCCCCTGCTTGCGGCGGCGCCGCCTCCTGGCGCGGCGCGGACACAGGCGGCTCCCGCTGCCTTCACCGTCGGGGCCCGGCCATGGCGAGGCCGCAGGAGGCGCCGCAGGAGCCGCCCTTCAGGCTGCGCATCCACCCGCGCTGCGGGAACACCCCGCTCTTCCCCTCCTCCAGCGGCGGCTCCAGGCCCCAGCTGCCCGCCGCTCGCCTTCCGCCCCGGGCACAGCGCCCGCCGCCACCGAGTCCCGGGAAGGACCGTGCACCGCCGGGACCGGCGAGGGAGGGGGCGGGCTGCTTGCTTCCCCCTTCCCGCTACAGGGTGTGTGCGTGGGGGCGGGGGGCGGAGGCCGGCGGTGCCGCTTCCCCTCCGGAGTTTGTGCTCGGCGCTGCCGCCGCCCTCTCCCCGCACGGCCGCCCCGGCCCCGCCTCCCTCCCGCGGGCAGCGCGGCCGCCGGGCGCATGCGCGGCCCCGCCCGCCCCGCGCGGCCCCCGGGAAATCCGGGCCAGGCGGGCGCCGGGAGAGAGGGAGGGAATGAGGCAGCACCTGCTGCGTGCCGCTGGGACCGCGCGGGGCCGGGGCACCCGGGCTGTAACACCCCGGGGACAGCCTCCCACGCCCGAGAGCGGGCGGGCTGCGCGGGCCCGGGAGGCGGCTGTTCGCACGGAGCAGCTTCTGCGCCCTGTTGAGAGTGCGTATCACGGGATCAGTTGGGTTGGGAAAGATCTCAGACATCGTCCATTCCAAGCTGTGACCGAACCATCGCCTTGTCAATTACACCATGGCGTCAATTGCCATGTCCAGACTTTCCCTACACACCTGCAGCGACCGCCACCTCCCCGGGCAGTCTATTCCAATGCCTGCTCACCCTTTCTGTGAAGAAATTCCCCTAATGTCCGACCTAAACCTCCCCTGGTGCCGTGTAAGACTCAGGACTGCTGTTCTGACCCTAGCGCCCAGGAGGAGAGGCTGAACGCCACCTGAGTTCACCCTCCTTTCGGGTGCTTGTACAGAGTGTCCGTCCGTCGTGTTTTATTGAGATGTCCAGTGCCTCACACCTTGCTTTTGTGCTATATAACGCTACCTAGGAAGGATCTTTTCTCAGGAGCAATGTCCTCCATGACTTGAGGCAGAGTCCACTAAATCGAGTTGCCACATTAGGTAAAATTTTCCTTAAGTTGCCTTCACTATCTCCAGGGCAACTTACCTGCTTTTAGAGGATAAGAGAGGCATGACAGCAGGCACTTTCTTATCTGCAGGTCACCCACATTATTGCTTTTTATCTGTTGGAGTTGTAGCCCTGCAGTTTTGCCACACTTTCTATCGCTTTATAAAGCTGAAAACTTCAAGTGTGTAGGCAAGAATATGCAATATGTAATAAATAATAATAAAAAATAAATTTAAAAAGCCTTCATGTCAAATGTGGTTTGGATTGCAGTCTGCAGAAAGCTGTCATCCAAAGAAGATATGTGCTGACATATTATTTTTAATTCTATGTTCCAAAAAAGGCCCTAAACAAACCCTGGAATTCCCCTGCTTGTAACTACAGATAAATATTTTTGCAAACAATTACTGCATAATCATAGAATCACAGAATACCTGGAATGGATGTGATCCACAAGGATCATCAAGCCTCTTGACCTGCTCAGGACAACCAGAAGCATAACGTGCCTGAGATAAAATAATAGCAAATATAAGAGAACTATGCAATTGTTATCTTCCTTAAGTTTGTGTGTTGCCCACCAATGCTTTTTTCAAGTACTTTTTTTTAAACAGAGAAGTAGAGATGTTGGAACCAGTAAATTCATGCAGGTTTTCACAAAGGCAGCTGTTCAGGTAGCAGAAAGACAGCCAGAGTAGTGCTGCCACTGAAGAAAAAGCTACTTTCTGATGCATATACAGGCAACTAGAGACCATTCCAGAAAGATTTAAAGCATTAACTACATAAAAAGCTTTTGATTATAATTCTTATACTGTAGTGGGTGGGAGGAAAAAAAAAATCCAGCAGTGATTAAAAGGAGCCATTAGAAAAGAAGTACCATGTCCTATGGTGTTAACCACCACTAAAGCACATTCCCTATGAGAATCAGTGATAAGTCTTTCTAGCTCCTCTTCTAGGAGTTACCTAGAATCATTCCTAAAGGCAAGATTCATAAAAACAAAGAAAGAAAAAACAAACAAACAAGAAAACAAATGCACCCCAAATAAACAAACACACAGAAAAAAACAAAGACAAAAAAAGCAAAACCAGCAAATCCACCCCCTTTCAGCTCATATTTTGTTTTATTGTAAGCTGTTATTTTATATCCAAATAGTAATTTTTCCTTCACCAATCGCACACTGCCTGACAAAAGGGTTGAATTCTGATATAACATCTTCTGTCTCCTCTCAAAATTATTCTGCACTGCTGCCACTGTAGCCATTTTACTGCATGGGCAATAAGTCCTGGCAAACTTTTATGAAAGTGATGCAATTTATTGCAATTCTTGCATATTGCTGCAAACTCTAGAATTTGTCTGGGCTTGTGTTTACAGAGCCACTCACAGTGGGGTGAGATTATTTGCAAACTGCAACTTCTACTCCACATCTTTTTTATCTCAAGTGTTTTTCAGTTTGGGTGAATCTTGCAAGGTGCCCAGAGTGCAGAGTCCACCTTCCATAAGCTTCAGTCTATGATGAGCAATGGAGTTTGACAAGGATTTGCCAGGCCAGGATAACACTGTAACTTCTTCTAGTCCACCTCTAACCTCTCTTCACTCAAAATACAAGCAAGTGTCCAACTTTTGAAACTCTTAATGGCACAAAGTGAGAGCTGGGTTCAGTCTTCATTCACAGCTGTATTTTCACTTTTGCTTTGTCCTCCAAGGAAGCCACCTTTTCTTTTTCCTATATTTATTTATTTATTTGGACTGTGGTACTCTTGTTTCATATTCTGACACTGATTCTGAGCAACAATATCACTACTATGCCATGTAACAACATTCAGGAGTACACATTTCATCTGGTCCAACCTTATGCTAGATCTGATACTCACTATACTATTGTAGTTAGCATCAAGTGTATTCTAGAAATCTGGGATGAAATCATTACCAGTTCAAATCTATTTCCTTGCTTGTTAGTTGGTGGTGTTTTCTGTTGCTTGTTTAATTTTTTTTTATAGGGATAGTGTCATTTTGGAGACTGTTTGCACCGCATTAGCCCTTTGCTTTCTGTGGCTGCAGAGGTTTAGCAGTACATTTAAAAGATGGATTTATTATATCATCAGAACAAACTCGGTCAACTGAGCAAAGCTACTTTGTGAAGAATATATTTTGCTTCTGACAGCACTCAGCTCTTTCCCTGTTTGCAAACATCTTCCTGCTGACACAGAAAGAAGTGCTTTGTCCATCGGCCTCTCCCTTTTACTTTAAGGTGGGGCTTACAGCAGTTGTGTTCATTCACTTGGCACCTTTTTAAATAAGTTTTAGCAGAACAAATTGTTTGCATGTCATCAAGAATCAGTCTGACAGTCTATCTTGTTCACTGTCACGGCTCACATGGATCAGCCTTGTACAAATGTGAGTTTCAACACCGCAGAACTAGAATTTCCACCAGGTAATTCCCGTATCCTGCATGACGGAATGTAAAGTAGAAAGTTCCATGATTTCATAACCTAACCTTTTTACTATTTGATTGTATTTCCAGGCCTTTTTTTTTAGCTTTCAAAATATTATACAAACCAATGCAGTAATTTTTTCACAAGCAAGTAGCGAGTCTAGACTAAGACAACTTTAAAATTTGTAAACTAGACAGTTTACATATCACATTGAAGCCAGGAAGTTATGAACCATAGAATTTAGCACTTCTGCAGTAAAACCTGTAATTTACTACAGTCAGATGATGTTAGAATTCTTTGTTTGCCTGAAGCAGCTAGCTCTTGCCAACACATTTGCTCCAGAAATAGGACTTAATTCAGTAATAACAACCAAAAAAACCCCATAATAATCTTTTGGTCATTAGGCTTATGTCCCTGTCAAGATGTGAGGCTGTTAACATGATTAGTTAAAAAGACCATTTTTCACCATATACATCCACCAAGCTGGCATCTGTTTTGGCGTTATTACTCTGTAATGGAAATCTATCATTATTTAAGATTTTATTACACGTTTATTTTGAGACTTCATTATTTTTGGGGACATACACACACACAAGCACCAAAACCACAAAATTTCACAGCACAGTTCTTTTCCTGTGCTTTTCTATTATAAAGAGCTCTTAACTGATAGAAAGCACAGGACAGGCACTATACTGCCTCCATATTGGAGACAAAGCTTTCTTCTCCATGCTACAATGGAGCTGCTCATTCCTCCCTATACATTTATTTTGCAGGTCAAATAGTGCCACTAACTTATGCTTACCCAGGTTTATTTTTAGTCTGCAGAACAGATGAAGAAAAACAAAATGCACATATTTAAAAAATAAAAATAAATTTAAAAATGCAACTCACCAAATTTATTTGCATTGTCATGTTTGGTTCTTTTTCAAGTCAAGTTTTTCCATTCTGAATTGTAGAGACATGCTAAAGAAAAGCAATCAAACAAATGGCACTTCATTTTTTATGCCAGCTGTCACAAATACCAGAGTTGGATAGTCAAAAGGTACTTCTATGCACCCCGAACCCACTTTTGTCTTTATATTACTTATTGTGCCAATATTTAGACTTTATTTCCACCTTAGAAAAACCCTGTCTCTTCCTTTAAATGTTTTCTTTAAAATTTATTTTGTATGCACAAAAAAATTAGCTTGAAGTAAAAGCTTAGAGTTTGATGCTGACAAATATATAAGCTCTACAGTTAAGAAAATTACTTCTTTTAGGTAGGGAGACCAACAAAGAAAACCCAACACTTTACTTCTGCCATGGTAATATAACTGACATTAATCTAAATAAAAATAGGTACACGTTGAAGTAAAAGAGAGTATTCATGAGTAACTTTTTCCTTTCAAAATTTCAATAATTATTATTTAACAGTATTCCACTAGATTTCCCTGTCTGAACCAGCTAAGCATGACATGAACACAAACACAGTTGAAGAAGTATTACCAGGATATTATCTTCAATCATCCTGAAGAGCAAGAAAATTTATGCAGAACTTTTTTGCCAACAGCACTGAAGTTTGTGAATGAATGCAAAAAGTCAAAAAACAAACAAATGAAAGTATTAGAAACTCACAAAAATATATACTAGCAACATTTTATATTATTGCTTTGAAAATATATATAGGTTAAAAGGAAGGGCTAGTATGCCTTGACATTCAAATCTATGTATATCAGAAACCTTTGAAACTGGACCCTGGGCTTAAACTGTTCTGAAACTTGGAAATTTCAAGTCCTCTTGAATATAGCATATGGAATAATGTTTACTGGATTGTCACATAGGATGAAGAAACAAAGAATAGGGTGTAAAGCCATTGAAAAGTTCTACCATGGAAACACAGAACTGGAAAAATCCATTTGGATCATCAAGACGAGTCTTCTACCTGAAATGATGCAATGCACATGAGAAACAATCCTACATCCTTTACAAGACTGGGAACACCTGAACTCTATTGAAAACTAAATTAGCTTCTCAGGGAAAAAAAATCCCTAGCAGTTCAAATATGTTGCTCTGCAAGCAATAATCTTGGGTATCCCCAAACCAAAAATGGAATCAGATTATATTTCCTTTTTTTTTTCCCATTTCCTTATTTCCACACAAGATAGAAATAATTTTATTGAGTCTTCTCAAATGGGTAAAGCGGGTCAATTTTAAATTCAAATTCCAGACTCAGAGCAGAATGCCAGGGATTTATTTAGAACAATCATGTTGTCAATGAAAGCTTTGGAAGTCTGGCTAATAAACTGAAGGGATGGTGCTGTGATCACAGGGAAAAAAAAAAAAAAAACAGTCTAGGATGCAACTGCTTAAAACTTCACACAGTTAACCATGGACATATTTTTAGTAACTGTAAGTCACTTAAAACAGTCTTCTTGAGCAACTGTAAATTACATTAATACCTTTCAGGCTTTGTGTTGTTTGTTAAATGCAGAGTCCAGGGGTTCAGTTAAATTAATATCTCAGTGAACTTTCTCAGCTCCTAAATTAAAACACCCAGAAACTTTCTACACATGAATCATCACTTTGGATTTACTGAACTCTGAGGTAAGTGCATATACTTGTTGCTGCACTAGCCACATTATTCCCTGTGGGATCTCTTTTTCCTGTAATCTTATAATTACTAAGGACTACTACATTAGTCACTTAAGAGGTAATTTTCTTACAAATGTGTATCAGTAAGGCAGCCAAAAGGAACTTTCCTTTTTGACTGGTCCTGAGAACAAGCACTGTTCCCAGTATTTCTAGGAGCATTTATTAAACAGTTAGACCAAGAGGCACATACCCAACACAGTTTATTATTCTACTTACATTTTAAGGTTTTTAGATTTTAAAAGCCCTTGGGCAAAGCATATTTGGCCATTATTTGTGGGAGAGTCTACATTTCTCCTCTTTCCCATGCTAGACTCTGCATCTGAAGGTATGGGTTTTGATGTACTGGAGTTTTATCATACAGTTTAGTAGCATGCTTTAGTAACATTGAGAATTGTGTCTTTGTCCTGGACACTTGTGACTGACCTGATAAGACCAGGAATGGATCTCACTCAAATGGCTTCCTCACTTGTTGCTCTCCCTTCCAATCTCATTTCCACTTAAAGATAGAAAAATCAAGAAATTTACTAAAAGAGGGGTAACCCACCAAAGGAAAACCTAAAATTCCTGCAAATGGATAAAAATCCCAGGGAATAAATGGTCCTACAGTAACGAGAGTTATGACAAACAAGAAAAAGTAAGCCACACCGGAGTAATGGCACCATCCTGGTTTCAGCTGGGATAGAGTTAATTGTCTTCTTGGTAGCTGGTACAGTTTTGAATTCAATATGAGAATAATGTTGATAGCACACTAATGTTTGAGTTCCTGAGTTATGTTTGCCCAAAGTCAAGGACCTTTCAGTGTCTCATGTTTTGCCAATGAGCAGGTGCACAAGAAGCTGGGAGGAGCATAGTCAGGAGAGCTGACCCAAACTGTCCAAGAGGATATTCCATACTCAGAACAGCATGCTCAGTGTATGAACTGGGGGAGCCTAGCCAGGATCTGCTGATCACTGCTCAAGGATGGGCTGGGCATCAGTCAGCAGATGGTGAGCAATTGTATTGCACATCACTTGTTTCTCTTGGGATTTATTCCTCTCTGCCTCCTTTTCATTACTATTATTATTGTTGATGTTACTATTATTATTATTATTATTATTATTATGTTCTAAATTGTTTCAATTATTAAACAGTTCTTATGCCAATGCATGAGTTTTACAGTTTTTTCCTGTTTCTCCTCCCTAGCAGGATAGGGCAGGGAAGCGAACAAGTGGCTGTGTGGTACTTAGTTGCCAGCTGGGGTTAAGCCATGACATATACATGGCTTACACTCAGAAAAATGTCTTCATCCATCAACATTTCTCACTTATTATTCAAATGCCACTAACCCACTTACAGAAAGTTATTTTCTTGAAGTACTTGTATTACCTTGAAGCAGCCAGACACTTTTCATTCCATTAACACTTAAGACAGGTGTTAGGAAAATCCACAGGACTACATCTTTTAAAAGCTATCTGATCACAGAGGTAAGCCACATCAAGAAGTCTAAAACCTCTGACTCCGAATTCAAAGACCTTTTTTCTGGGGTTTTTTTTGGTTTTGTTTTGGTTTTTTCTTTGTTTGTTTGGGTTTTTGTTTCTTCTTGGATTCTTTTTTTTTTATTTTTGGGGTTTTTTTTAACCCATAGAACTGTCCTGGTACTTTGAGATCTTTTAAAAGAACTGGAATACTAAATCTGTGAAACATGACCACAGAAGTAGCATAGCTGTGACAACTTCCAGCTCTGTACTTCTGCTGCTATCAAACAGACAGGCTTTATTTTACAAACTCAAAAAAGTGCTGTTCAGTTCAGTTGCCAAGCAGACAAAATTCTCCTGCTAGCCTTCAGTTCACACACCACCTCTCACCTTTCTTTCCTTCATCTGCTCACCCCCAATAACACTGTTCTCTCTGAGCTTGGACTGCCTTTGAGATGGGACTGCCTTAAGTTGGGAATCTATACCTTATCACATTCACAGCTGCGGGCTACTATTTCTTAAAGTGAAGGGGGCTAATGTCCTATGGCTGTAAAGTCAAAGCACAGTGTTATCCAAAAGGACTAAACGTAATCCTCAATTACAGAATGGAGAAGTGAGAAAGAGAAGATGTGATTCTGTAATTTTACATCATGTTTTTGAGTTACACCTATTCCTCCTGCCACTGCATTGAGTAGAAGTACTCCTAAATGAGTTTAAATTGCCATAAAAAAGCTTGGATAGGAACACCCTTCTAGTTGCAATACAAAGATGTGTAGCTGGAGCAAGGATTACACCTGGCCCTATCCGCTGTCCATGTTCCAAGAGCCAGTGAAGAAATGCAGGTTCTTATGATATTATTTGTCAGTATATCAAAACCACTAATCATTTATGTATTTTGTATATTTCATGAAGACATTAAAGTAGTATTTAGAAACAACTGACTCGTCAGCAAGCATTGACATGGGCATCTATGAGGTCACGAAATTTAAAGTTTTAAAACTAGCAACTTTCAAAGTAGTACAATGTAAAAAACCTACATTATAATGCTTGTTCTGATGGTGCAGTAGGAATCAAATATTTTGTGGAAAGAGTGTTCACCAAATTGCATTCTTGTAATACAAATTTAATGCAAACATTCAAAACAGCAATTGGAATAATGATTTTAAAGGAACTAGTTGTAATATAGATTTAGTTAGTTACATTTTGATGACAATTTCAATTATTTTCTACTCACAACAGTCACACCTTGGAATGATGACCTAAAGCCCCTTATTTAGAGTAGTCATTCTTGCCATAAAAAGGGAAAAATTATTTTACTTAATAATGGTAATCTAAAAGGTAGGCATCTCAGACCAATCTGGCTTAAAATCTAACAAAGTACATATCACAGTCTATCACAAGCAGCTAATAATCCATATCCTTCAGGCAGGATTCCCTAGTTTTAACTACCTGTGTGTGTGTTAGCTGTGTTGCCTACACTAGACAAGCTCTTTCCATTGTAGATGAAAAGACGTATGTCCAAATGGCACTTCATCCTGCCTGTTTTTATGGTGGAAAGAATTGCCCTTCAGATGTGCCCATCATATTTTAATTAGAGCTTGAAACAGATAAATAGCACATAAAACCTTTAATCAGGCAGTTATGATGTGTTTTCCAGTTGCTTTACTCATCTTAATGCAATGCAAAGCAGCAAAATAAGAAAGCAGATGTGCCTTATGGTGCAAGGCTTTCTAAAATGTTTAGAAGGCCCTTTACTTTGATTACAGGTGAGCATTGAATGCAGTTTACCTTTGGCTATATCTCTGTTCTGGTGTAAGAGCAAGTAACTTCAAAATATATTCATCCTCTTTAGCCCCTAAACTCTTTTTTTACCAAAAGTCTTCCAGCAAGCCTTACTAATCTCATTCCTTGACCTCAACAATGGAAAAAGTTGTTTTTCAGAGTTCAAGAGTTTTGCCAATCAGCTACTGTCATTTTGTTTTCCACACTAAGTTGCTTTTAGCTAAAGGTATATCCCACTGTAGTCCTGAGACCTTAATTGTTGGAATACTTCTGGCTGCAGCTCATCTAGTTAATTTTTCCATTGCACTTAAAGTATAGTTTGGGTTTTGGTTTGGTTTTTTTGTGTTTTTTTGTTTTTTTTTTTTTTTTTTTTGTTTGTTTGGGGGTTTTTTGTGGTTTTTTTTTTGGTTTGGTTTTTTTGTTGTTGTTGCTGTTTTGGTTTGTGGTTCTTGGTGTTTGTGCTTTTTGGTCTTTTTTTTAAATAGGAACTACTTTTGACTCGTGCTTTAAGGTGCTGTGTCAGCTGGTCCCTTAGCTTGTCCCAGTTTTAGGAAGTTCCGCAATGGGTTTTCTTTGTTTCTAAAATTTACAAATCTTTTTCCTCCAGATCTTTTTTACCTCATGAATTTCCAGAGTTTTACTTCTGCTATGTTCTGAAAAAAATAGAAAATTGGTATTTAATTTATTGTTGCCTAAGTTCAAACCTCGGTTTGGATTTAGGAGGCTGTTGGCCATCTAGTCCCATGCAATTTTTAGATAGATACATAGATAAGGTGAGCCCTCTTATGGAGTAAATTCTTCCCTAATATTAAAGAACAGTGTAGGAATATCTCTTAAAAATTTAAGGCTTAATGAATTAGTTTTTTTAATTAGCAACATTTCTGCATAAAATTTATGATGAAGCTGCCAAGGTGGTCTGGCTTTGCAGAAGTGAAATGAGCGAAAATTTAAGTATAAGAAATTTGCTTTATTTGAATAAAATTAACTGAATTATGGATATGCTGATAAATAAAACTTTTCTAGCAGAAGGGCACTAGTTATTTAAAAAATCTCACTCTATATCTAGTAAGAAAATGAAAGCTATATCTTTATGAAGCTGGAATGTCTTGGATGTTTAGTGCTTTGTATTTGAAAGCAGCCAAGTTCGAAGTTAAGTTATATTAGTAACTTATCCACAGTAGCTTGGTAATAAAAGCTAATACAAATTCAGTTTAAATGAGTGTAGCTAATAGCAGATAATCTAGTGTTTTACATATGCCATAAAAGTTAGTGTGTTTGGTAGTTTAGGAAGTCTAAAAGGTATGAAGAGGAGAGAAACATATTTGTCTTAAGAAATATGTTTCTCCGTAATTTGTTTATTAACATGAAGCTATGCTTTCTGCTAGGGCATTTTAGAGGTAAACAAGCAATCAGGCTGGAACTTTGATTCTAGCAGTTCAATAAATTTAAGATTGCTTTTAGATTTCTACTGAATGAAACCTATAACATGCTCTAAGAATCCTGAAGTGAGTAGTCCAAACTGAATGCAGCAAAGAAATGAGTGTTGACTGAATTGAAGCTAGTCAATGTCTGAACTGACAGCCAAAATTTTAGAGCTTTAAACATTGGTCCTGGAAATAAGTGATCAGCCATCACTACACGATGGGAAGGTAGCCTCATGAGAAAAACAAATTTCTATTCTTTATATTCTTATTTGACTTCCTTTGTGCTATACTAATAGCACAGAGGGCAATCTAAACTCTGGAACATGGGGCATGTCCCAATGTCCGGGTCCAGCTACAAAGTCCAGCTGCATTCCCACCTCATATCAGGTAGAGAGCAAACCTTCATCCCTCTCCCTTTCTTGTTTTCAAAAGCATAGGGAACATACTTATTTGTGTATTAACCACAGAGAGAGTGCTCACAATTCTGACATGCAGGAGTTTTTTAGAAACTATGAAAACATGCTTTGCAATATATCAGGCAGTAACAAGAACCAAGGGTACACCATAAGAAATAACAATTAAGAACAGACAGAGAAATGAATCAGTGAAATTTTAAGAATACTAGCAAATTAAAGAGAGGGCAGCCAGTCAGTCTCATAAAATTAACCAAAGAAATATAGTTGCAAAAGCGATTAACTCATTTTCTTTGGGCAAAACTGAAAGCAATGATGTTTAAAAAAAACAAAATGTGACATCCTAATGAAGGTGCTCCTTTTAAGATTGAATTTGATAACAAGAATGGAAAACTTTTAGGAAGACTGCTGAACTTGACACTGTGCTTCATCTGGTTATTTGGTTTACTTATGTGGAAGAAATAGAGGTATTTCTGCTTTTCCCAACTCTGCTTTCTGCTCTGCAGATTGCAGTTCATTCTGTGAGAGTCAGCAGTAGTTTAACCAGCCAGTGTGTTGAAACATTTTAGAGTGCAAATTTTTTCCAAACTAATTTTAGGCAAATGACCAAAGATGCAGTATTGGGAATGTAATTGCCTTGACTCTTAGCTTTCACTGGATGACTCAGCTGCAAGGAGGGCTAGCCCTTGCTATCTGGAGGTGCTATGAATTATATTTCAGTCTTCTCTCTTCCTCAGTGTCTTTAATCAGAAGCCATGCTGGCATAAATTGCAAGCCTGTTAATAGATAAAAAAAAATCATAGACTTTTATGGTGTCATTCAAGCTACAGGACCTTAGCTTGGTTTCAACACTAGCAAGATAAAATATTTGTCTCATAAGAGGGGCCTTTCAATTAGTATCACAACAAAAGTCATCTTGCTGGAGTATTTCCCATGAAAGAAGACTTCTTTTCCTAATCAGAGTTTGAGTTGATGATGAAATCTGCATGATGAATCTGTTCTTCAAAACCAGTGATATACATCGGGAATTCTAGCTTAAACACACAAGAAGTTGCACTTCTTGCAACTGTGTCCAGCTTCTCATATCTTATATCTATATCTCAATATATCTCTATATATCTATATCTTTATTTATATCTATGTCAATATCTATCTGTATATTTTTGAATATATAATTTTATATACATTTATTAATCTATGTCACTAAAAGGCTTGTGGTCTGGACTCTGTAGTTCCATAGAGAGATGTAAGGACCAGATTCTCCTCAGCACCATTTTTTGTGCCTGTTGCTCCATTTGGAGAGGAGAGCATGAGTTCATCTAACCGTGCCCCCCTGTAAGATGCATGAGAAGAAACAGCAAAATCATAAAACCATTAACTTTTTTGGCTCCACATACTCTCCTGTATTCTGTTCATAACATATTCTCCACAATTTTATGTTTTCAGCATTAATATTAATTTAAATGTTTTAAGTAAAAACCTGAGGTGCTACTGGCTCAAGATCTGACTGGACACAATCCCTTCTGTTGCAAAAATACTGAAAGAACTGACAGCGATTGCTAGGAGAGAATGGTCTCATGGGAGAAGGCCAGAGTTTTTGCCCAACGTAACTGATGAGCCTCACATGAGATGTCCCAGAGAGTTCAGGATGTCTTTGATATCCCACTACAGAGGACCTGCAGGTATGACATAAGTCCTATGAGAGACCTGCACCTTTGGTGCCTTTGTAGAGCTGAATCAGACCCTTGCTGACCACTGAAATTAACATGTTCTAGATGGATCTTAAGTCAGTGGACATGGCATGGCAGAATTCTGTCATAAACAATATCTGGAAACTCTGGAGCCAACAGAGATCGCTCAGCATACATCAGAGATAGGGAAGCTGAAGTATGGCTGAGTAGTTGGCATTGAGAGAACCATGCTTCAGGTGATTCTTGCTGCAATTCTTATGAAAGATGATGGAAGACTGTGAGATAAGAGGACTTAATATTGTGAGTGGATCTATGAACTATATTCTGTGCAGGTTGCTCCATAGTTGGGAGAAAACTGCAATTTGCCAATGAAGATACAGAACAGACTGCTGTAATGGATTTGGGTCAGTTAAAAACAGAAAAGTTAGACTAATTGTATACTAATGATCTCATGATAGTCCTTTGAGGGGAATCCCTTTGTCTAGTCCCAGGCAAGTTTAACAGAGAGTTTCTGAGACTGCTGGGTCTGTGTGGAACTTGTCACCTCAGCACTGCTCAGGATGGGCTTTAGTAGTCTAAAAGCAATTTACTCAAAATCTTTTTTCCATTTAGTGGGCTGAAAATGTCAATCTGTCAGTCTGGTTTTTTTACCACAGCCCAAATCATGCAACAATTGCCCAGAAATGCAAAGAAGAGGGGACTACTAACTTCTCACTCCATATACCCACAGAACTTAAGGTTGAATTTGGTCTTGTGCATGAATGTGCTGTGTCTACATTGTCTGTTGAGTCAGGAAGCTCAGTGCAAGCCATGCATCTTGCAACTGCTGCAAGCCAACCCCCTCCTGGCTTGGCAATTATCTACATTGCTCTTTAACCCAGACATACAGCGTGGAGCTCAAGGATAAAGTTCAAACTATCTCTCTGGACTTTTTAAATTTATCCATATCTTAAGGAACATCCTGCTGAAAGACTTGAAAAGTACACAACTAACCTCTTAGTAAAAGAATTAATATTACCCACACGCTTGTTGCTTCTTTGACTGACCTTGATGCTTTCAGGATAGTAATGAAGAAGGAAGACTGCGTTAGAGCCTTAGAAACCTTTGAAAAGCTTTTCTGTCCACAGCTACATGGAGCTTTCCAAAGGAGTTTGTCTTCTAGGCTGTCCCTGCAGAGACAGGAACAGCACGTTATCCCAGAAGGTTAATGGAGAAGGGTACCTGATCTATTTGTGAATTAGAGGTTGTTTCCCTGGGAGAATACTTGCTGAAGGAGTGTTTAGATATGAAGTATGAAAAAAATTGGTAAAATATTTTTACTGACAATGTAAACTCTTGTCCAAAATAACCGCTCCCTTTCCTGACATTAACAAGTGCAATTAGGACATTAATAACCTTATTAATAGGCAGTATTAGGAAGGCTCCTGGAAGCATACCAAGTATTGTGGACTGCACATTCAGTTAGAGAGAGCTGTCAGACTATATGGGCATTTCAAACAAAAAGGCAAAGCGTGTAAGAGCAAAGAGACTACAGAAAACTACTAAAAATAGTGTTGTTTTGCAATGTGCTTATTCTTTGTGCCCCACTTGGAAGGCAGAAGTAACACCAGATATCTGGAAGACAGCTGGGAGCAAATTGCTATTTCTTCCTAAGAACATAAATGGGAAACAGCAGGGAGGCTGATGTCAATCTCTGTGAAAGTAACACCTTCTGAGTCCAGTCATTGTGGCTTAGTTCAGCCTCAGCTCTGTTCAGAACCTGATCCTAAACTTAGGTATTTCATTTAGAGGGTATGTGAAGATTGTGAGTAGAAGCATGGTAGGAAGCTTTTCTTTCTGTGGTGAGGAGTCAGATGTTGACTCTGTACTTCTGATTTGGTCTAAACACCAGAAATCAAATAACATTTCAATATCTTTATAAGTTAATAGAGTGTAATAATTTTTTTAAGTCTGTCCTGTAATAAAATGGACATTAGAAATGTCCTACAAGTTTCCTTTTTTCATTAGGAGATAGACTTATTTAGGACAAGTTTTCAGGGTGGTAGGTACTTTGGAGTTTGTCTTTTTCCCATTTCCCTTTGGGATTCATTAATTCACTGCTGTTGAGTGTATCTTCCTCATGCCTGGATTCCTGGGTAGTACTTCCAAGAAAGACAAATAAACATTTGTTGTCACTTTTTTTTTTTTTAAGAACAGGTCATATTTTTACATTTCTCTACAGCTTTGTTTCCTGGGACAGCTGTCAGGTGTATTTCATGTTCTATTATGCCTACTATGTTTTTTTCTTGCAAAAGTGACATCCCTTAGCCATAGAAAAATCTCAGCTTTTGCACTTAAAAGATGACTAGGAAGAGATTGTTATGCTAAAAATGCATTAGATTTAGATGGTATAAATGGTATAAATGGTGGTATTGATGGTATACATTTCATGAAGTGGTTCAAGGGAGTTCACACTGGCTCATTATTCAGTTGCTTTTCAGAATAAATGTATTTAATTTTTAGGTTACCTTGAGAATAAATCAAATGCAAACCAGAATGTTTTCAAGATGAAATGAGCCTAGGTGAATATAGGTTCCAGTGTAATTTTAATTTGCTTTGTTTGTACACACATCTGCCAGTTGTCTTTCCTGTTACAGAGTTTAGGGAAGTATTTGCCTTGGAAAGAAGAGACATTCAGCCACTATCTGGAAACAAGCTGTAAGAAGGCACCTTCTCCACCAAAAAAAAAAAAAAAAAAAAAAAAAAAAAAAAAAAAAAAAAAAAAAAAAAAAAATTTAGGAAACAGGAGGTCAACTGATTCCAAAAACCACATCAAGACCTCTCACTTAAGTAGAAAAGAAAGGCTAGTGAAAATTTTGCATGAGACAGGACTGCAGAATGAGTTATAGAGATGTTTGTCCAGCGTAATGCGCTTTAACCCATTAGGCTTTAACACACAGACTTCTAGGGATTGTAAATTCCTTCTAAATAATATAAACCCCAAGGTAATTAAGAAATGCAGGATGATTCTTTCCCAGCGAGCTTACGTTGTTCTATATACTACTGGAAAATGACTAGGCTTCCAAAAGTTGAAAAGGTTGAAAATGACATCTCTAGCTCACCATTGTGGGAACATTTGAACTGATCCTGTCTTTGGAGTAGCTGTATTCAGTTACAAGGTCATCCTTTGACTGCAGAGCACTTTTATGAACCAGAAGGCTCTGAGTTTGTTCCAGGTAGGACTGCTGGTTTTAAAATAGAATTAAAAAAAAAAAAAAAAAGTAAAGAGAAATGTAAAGATTAAAATAAAATCTAAAAAATTTCTAACATTAGCTCTTCACTAAATACTTTTGGAGCCTTTGTAAGATTTTGAAAACTTAGAGAAAACACAAACAGTAACTTATGTGTGTTCTTGTACATCTGTGATGAAATAAAAGACGGCCACAGTAATCTTGAGCATGGTACTTAAATACTAGCTCAGTCACTGTCTCTGTGTTGTATTGCTTCCACATCAGACATATCTGTTCATTGAGGGGCCAGCACTAAGCAGTGCAGATTCGAGGTGGTTAGTGCCATTTGCCCTTGGCTTCCCACCCCTGCAGGTAGGTGAACAGCATGGGCCGAGTTATTGCTTAAATAGATTTATTTAAATGCTGTTAACCGCAGTGTCAAATACTCTTCTGTTAGTGACCAGGCCAAATACATCATATATATTTTGTGGTTGCTTTTATGGTTTCCTTTATCATCTTACCAACTTGCAGTAAAATATATTTAGCAGACTGAAAGCTTACAGAGCAGCAGAGAGTACCTGAGAAAGCTTTCACTTGAAAGTAGGCACCAGCAGTCTCTTGCACAGAGAACTCTGCTGGGCTCACATTTTTCTGATGTAGAATAACCTAATGATTAGCACAGTTGCCTAGGAAATGAGAGACCCATATCCCATTACCTCCTCTAGTTGAAAGAACTGTAAACCAAAACTTCCTGGGAGAATATACCAAAAGACTGGACATTTGGATAGTCTTCAAATCTATCTTTTTTTCTCTAGCTTCCTTTTTCTCAAGAGCTATATGAAAATAGCTGAAGGATACTTAATTTTGAAGCCTAAGGTGCCTCTGGTATGGCAGAACACCACAGTTCAAGTTATAGGATTTTTTCTGTATTTTCTTTAATGAATGTTTCATTGAAACTGCATGTCTTCCAACAGAAATGCCATTTTGTGAGGTTTTTTTCAATTTTTTTCTGAGAATATATTAAACTACTGAAATAGTTAACTAAAAATTATTATTGGAGTTTTGCATATATAGCTTAAGCCCCAACATCCCATGATGTATCATTTCCTTTGCTGTGATACGTCTTGATTTCTTCCTCTTTGTCTCACATCTCGGGTAGTAACTGAGGAGAACTTGGGTGGATCTCAGTTGCTTTGGGAACTCAACTCCCATTCTCAGAGCTCCAAAAGCTCTGGCCTTCCTCAGATAAAATTCACTACTATAATGAAGAGTTACGTAATGTCACAGAACATCACAGACTTTTCAGCATTTGTTTTAATTGTGAAGCTGTAGACTGTGTCCAGAACTCCATACCTTGGGTTACAAATAGATAAGAGACTGGGTGAGCGGTATCTATCCTGTACTGCTTGCCAACAGTTACAAAGAAAATTGTCTGGTAACTAGAAAAGACCGCACTGATGATGCTGCAATATTAGCAGTTGATAAGAACATGTTTTCAGAGTGTTTTCATAATCCAAATAATTACAAGCAATGGGAGTGGAGTGTTTGTTATATACTTTACTTAATTGCAGTCCAGTTCTATTTGCATGCACAATATGCCCTAGACTTTAGTGAGTTTTAATTAAACAGAACATCTAAAGATTGCAGTGTTTTTGAGAAAATTCCATGAAGGAATGCTGCTTTTGAGAAGGCTTTTTCCTTTCTATAGTTTCAAGAGCACAAAATGCAAACTTGTTTGTAGGTAAAATGGCAGGTCTTTGCTCTTTTGGAGGATAGTAGTGGAATCAAGAAAATGGCTGTCTTTGCTAAA
The DNA here is from genome assembly GCF_036417665.1 of Passer domesticus. Classification (NCBI taxonomy): domain Eukaryota; kingdom Metazoa; phylum Chordata; class Aves; order Passeriformes; family Passeridae; genus Passer; species Passer domesticus. Next base: position 49,983,379 of record NC_087475.1, on the reverse strand, counting down.
ACAATTGTTGTGTCTTTCCCATTCAGTACAAAAGAACACAAAAATTCCTAAAGTATAGGTTCTTCAGTAAATTCATTGGGAGATATTTTTCTCTCCATCTGTGCTGAAGCAGAAATGAAATATATGGAGAAAGGTCTCATCGATAATATTCAAGTATTTCAATAATGCCCAAGATTTCAGTGATTTTTAGCATTCTGGAAAGTTTCAGCAATCTGCTGTTCCATTGTTAATATAATGAAGAACAGGGATGAAGCACTGGGTGCTATATTTCTTAGGGTACCCATTTGAAATAATTTTCTGTCTGCAAAAAAACACTGCCTGCATTTCCTTTCCTCACAGAAACTGTTAAGCTCAGAGCAAGCATTGCTATGGTGATAACGTATTGACTTTTTCTCACAGAGCAAAGAAATGGAATCCCTCTTACGTCTGAAAAAGATGCATTTTTCTTTTACTGCTTACCTGTGATTGGTGCATTCAGTCCCTGCCAGGAAAGGCTTCCAGAAACAGCCATTGTTATATTTTTGTTTTCAACCCAAAAAACGTTGGGTAACAAGCAAAGAAAACAGTATTACTAACAATTTTAAGTATTAAGGCCAAGAATAGCTGTGAATAATGAAAAGTAGAAAATACCACTTAAATTTTCAGGTTCCACTGTGAGTCATTGTTCAGAAATTAAAAAAAAAAAAGAGAATAAATCAGTTTATGATACAGGTAATTCATTTTGATCTCAGGAGAAAAATGCTTTTAAAAAGACAAATGTAGCAGGGAAGAGGCATCCATTGTGTAAATGGGAACTCAGCTGCTCTCCACCTTCCTCACCAGGCCTCTTTCCATCTCATATCAAAGTAATGAAAAACCACTGTGACACAGAGAGGACCAGGATATGTGTGTTTGCCGCAAATATGTTCTTGGCAGCTGAGTAGCAACAGTTTATGGGCTTTTTTATTATTTCTCATATGTGCCAAAGTCAGAGAGACACTTCTGTGCTGTACGGGAAAGGAGATGTGCAAATTGTTAACTCAGCGGCTATTGAGATGGGTGTTTCTGCTCCTGAATCTTCCCACTGTAAACCTACACCTGAAAATGATTTAATATAAAGTAAGAACACCCTGTGAAAAACAAGAAAGGAAAAAAAAGAGAAGAAAAGAGAAGAAAAGAGAAGAAAAGAAAAGAAAAGAAAAGAAAAGAAAAGAAAAGAAAAGAAAAGAAAAGAAAAGAAAAGAAAAGAAAAGAAAAGAAAAGAAAAGAAAAGAAAAAAAAGAAAAGAAAAGAAAAAAAAGGCTGTTTTTGAAAATTTAATTATTTTCGTATTTTTAAATTGCCTCAGAAACTGATCTACCTGTACACTTTCCAGTCTTATGCAAAACGATTTGCCAATTTGCTGTTTGTTGAACAGTGAGAAGAAAGAAATATTCCTTGTTCCTGCTGATTTGTAGTAAAATGATACTAGTGATCTTCTTGATGTTTGATCAGAGACAGATAAAATAGGATGTATGGTGTATAATTGGAAAGACTGTTTAGAATTAAAGTTTGACATTTGCAGAGTATTCTAAATATTTAGACTATTTTGAAAATTCTAGATGGGCTTTTATATGATTATAGAGGACATGGACCCAGAATATTTGAAACATGCAGAAAATCTTTCAGATGGCAGCTCTATATCAAGTTTCTCTCACCTTCAAAAAGGAGAATAGATAAAAAGTGGTGATCTTATATCAGTCTATTTCAATACAATGTAAAATATGATTCCAATTGTTTCTCCAATGTTTTCCTTTGAAACTGTATAAGAGGAGAAGATTAGAGGAATAAACCACTATAGAGTTTGCTTCTACATTTAAAATAAAGAAAATTCTAAAGATCATTTTATTGAAAATTAAGATCTATTTGAATATTATTTTGGTTTGCATCTGATAGTACACTTAGAAATTAATTATTTAGCAGTAAACATGAAGGTATTAATATCTGAATTTTACATGACCTCATTAAAATACAGTGTAGACTATACTTTATAACAACTTTCAAAGTACTGATATTTCTTCATAAACACTCATGAGACAATTTCTAAACACAGTCAAAACCTAATTCCCCAAATTTAATATTTGAGGCAGAGAAGAATTCAATGAAAAGCTACTTAGCAGTAGCCATAATCATGGAAGAATCAATAATATTAGCAAATTAAAGAGAAATCAACCTTTTTTATTTATCGGTATAAATTTAATTTTAGTGTAAGCATTTTAAAATGCATTGTCAAACCAGTCTACAAAAAGGGCCAAAGTGAAGACCTAGGAAACTACACACTCATTAGTCTTACGTCAGTTTTTGGGAAAATAATGGAATTAGTCCTCCCAGAAACTACTATCCCCCAAATGAAGCAGGTGACTGGGAAAAATCAGCACAGATTTACCAAAGGTGAATCACCCTGGATTAACTTGAACACCTTCTACAACAACATAACATCCTCTGTCAACATGGGGAGTGCATTGGATGTTGTTTGCCTGGACTTCAACAAAGCATTTGACACCGTTTCCCACAGTTTTCTATTAGGCAAACTGGCAAGATACAGAGTGGATCTGTGATCTGTGGGATGTGCAGCAAAGTGGCTGACAGGCTGCACTCAGAGGGTGGTGATCAATGCTTTTTACCCAGGCTGGCAGTCTGTTACCAGCAGGGTCCCTTAGGGATCCATATTGGGCTCCAGGCTGGTAAACATCTTCATAAATTATCTGGATGAAGGGATTGAAAACAGGCTCACCAAGTTTGCTGATGATGCCACACTGGATGATGAGGTGGAATTGTCAGAAGGGAGAGCCCTTTGTCGGATTCAGAGACAAGCAGGAAGAGTGGGCCAGCAAGAACTGTATGAAGTCTAAGGAGGGCAAGTGCAAGGTTCTGCACCTGGCATGACATAACCAAAAAACCCAGTGCAGGCTGGGATCTGTGTGGCTGGGAGCAACCATTCTGTGAGAGACCTGGGGGTCCTGGTGGACAACAATATGAACACGAGTCAAACTGCAGCAACAAAGGCAAATCAAGTCCTGGGCTGCATCCATGAAGGATGGATGATAATTTAATTGCAGAGATAGAAATGTGGTCACCCACTGCATTCAGCAAGTCTTAGGCCACACTTGGAGTACTGTGTGCAGACCTGGTACTCACCATTCAAGAAAGATGCAGACAGGCTGGAGAGGGTCCAAGGAAGGGCCAGGAAGATGATCAAAAGGCTAGAGAAGCTGCCCTGTTGGGAAAGATTGAAGGAATTAGGCCTTTTCACCCTGGAGGAGAGAAGACATAGGAGGGACCTCATCATGGTATGCTCACCTGAAGAGCAGCTACAAAGAGGACAGAGTCTCTCTTTTCACTACGAGCCCCATGGAGAAGGGCTCCCAGGGGCAACGGGTACAAGTAACATCGGGAGAGGTTTCATCTTGACATAAGGAAAAAGTGTCTCCAATGAGACCAGTCAGTCACTGGAACAGTCTTCGCAGGGATGCAGCAGAGTCCTTATCACAGGAGATTTTTTTCAAGATGCAATGCAACAGGACTCTAGACAATATCTGTTGCTGCCTGGTCCAGCTCTGGGAGTGACAATGGACCCTTGGTGACAAGGACTCGTGATGTAATTGCCTGCGGGAATGTCAGCTAACGTTGGTGACAAAGAAGTGGGAACAACAAAGTAAGCCCAGAAAGCAAAATTTTAATAATGTACAAATAAAAGAATAAGCCACATGCAATATATGGTTACTTTAAAGACCTCAAAATGGGGAAAATATGACAAGACACAGTGCTGGCTGAGGGCAGGGAACCAGTGAACAACAAGAATGACAAACATTATCTTATATGGAGAACATAACTAACCAATCTCTAACAAGAGCTCGGAACATTGCCTTCTTTGGCATGAGCATATCACCATAACCTTTCCCATGAATCCATGCACCTCTCCATAACTTCGCTAGATGTTACTCTCCTTAGCATCCTGTTTCCATGGTCTCAGCTTGATCCCTCCTGTGTACTCCATCAAGGCCAAGACACTGTCCATCCCTGCTGGTCTGCCTACCACAAATTCTAGGCTCCCTTTCCTGGCCAAGGCTGGATCAGGTAATATTTCATGTTCCCTTCCTGCAGACTGTGACAATCTGCTTATTTAGTTGTCTTGTATAAACATCAAGTCAAATTACTTCTAGGTATCTTGTAACTGATAGTATCTTTCTGTGAGAAATTGAAATGATGTTTTAATTAGATGGTGAAATGAACAGCTGAAGCTGCAGAGTGAGGATTACAAATACATTCCTTCTTTTTTTTTTTTTTTTGTTTTGCATTGAACATTTAAAATTTTAATTTAATAAATATAGACACTCTGGAGTTCAGAATAAGCATTCAACATTAGATGCAAAATGAACTGAAACAGCTACTAAAATACTATTGTGACCTAGTTTGGGGAAGAAATAGAGTATTTCCACATTTTATGGTAGGGCAGACATATATAATGAATCTAATATAACAACAGAATTATTTTTATTAGCTCATCTGTAGTAATTCTGTGTCACAAAATTCTTTATCAAGGACACTGGATTTTATCATTCTGATCACGATGGATGCTATAAATCATGAAATCTCATTGAACTCAATATATTAGAAACCTGAATCTCTCCTGAGAGAAAGGCATTGCCTGGTAATATGAGCTTTTTATTATGAATCAGAAATGTCTTTGTTTTGCCTTAGTGGACTTCAGTGCTTTCCACTTAGTGTGGGATCTATCATGAATCAAAAATGCAGCATTTGTCAACAATGCAATGATGCTCTTCATTTCAAAGTGTCGTGATATGTAATAGTAGGAGCACCATGTCCTGTGTTGGTCACTGTATTCTTCTAAACCTTAGATGAACTGGAAAGTGTTCAGAAAAAATCAAAAGAATGGTAAGAGTGTTAAAAAAGTTTAACTATGAGGAAAGGTAGAAGAGCACAGATACCATTGTGAGACCACTGTTGATTGTCTTTGAATGCTCATGGTGATTGAAGGAGGTCCCTGATGACTGGGAAAAAGCAGATGTTACATGCTTTTCAAAAGGGGCAGGAGGAATGATAAAGTGAACAATAGATCACTCAGTCTCCCTTCACTCTCTCAGAGGATTACAGAGAAAGACCTCACGGAAAATGTTTTTAAGCATGTGACAAGAATGTGTTTGGGAACAGACAGCATGGATTTACCAAGGCCAAAGTATGCTTGACTGATTGCCTCCTTAGATGCTACTGACTCTTTGTACGGGCAGGAGGGAGTGGTGTACGTCATTTGCCTTGAAACAAGCAAGGCCTTTGACAATAGCCTCCCATAACAAGCATGTGGCCTAGAAGAGGAGATGCAGACTGGATGGAACACAAACTGGATAGAAAACTGTCTGAAACAGGCTTTGGGTTGGTGGTCAACAAATTGAAGTCTAACTGGCAGTGATATTCCTCAGTATTGTGATTTAATCCCAGCTGGCAGCTCAGTGCCACACAGCTGCTTGCTCACTCCCCCGTGCTGGGATTCTGGAGAGAACTGGAAGGGTAAAAGTGAGAAAACTCATGCATTGAGATATAGGCAAAGGAGAAAACTGCACATGCAAGCAAAGCACAACAATGAATGCATTCACCACCTCCCGTGGGCAGGCGGGCATTCAGCCATCCCCAGGAAAACAGGGCCCCAATATGCATTATGGTGACTTGGGAAGACAAACACAATCATGCCAAACATCCCCCCTTCCTTCTCCTTCCTCCAGCTTTCTATGCTAAGCATGACATCATATGGTGTGGGGTATCCCTTTGGTCAGCTGAGGTCAGCTGTGCCAGCTGTGTCCTCTCCCAACTTCTTGTGCACCCCCAGCCTCCTCACTGGTGGTGTGGGGTGAGGAGCAGAAAAAACCTTGACACTCTGTAAGCACTCCTCAGCAATAACTGAAACATCCCTGTGTTATCAACACTGTTTCCATCAGAATTCCAAAACATAAGCCCAAATCAGCTACAACAAAGATCACCGCAGCCAAAACCAGCACAATCAGGGGCCAGTATCGGGATGATTCTACTTAATAGTTTCATGAGACAAACCTCATGGAGTTTAGCAAAAGCAAATGCAAAATCCTGTATCTGGGACAGAACAAATGCACGCAGCAACACATGCTGCTGAGGCAGCAGTACTACAAAAAAGACCTTGGGGTGTTGGTGGCCAAAAAACTGAATGTGAATCACCAGATTAGAGTGTAGGTAACAGGTCAAAGCTGTTAAAGAAAGTATTTATTCCCCTTTACCTGGCATTTTGAAGGCTACATCTGGTATATTTGTGTTCAGCTTTGCAGTACTAAAGTTAGTCCAGCAAAATGTCATTAAGAGGATTAAGTGACTGGAGCACATATTGTATGAGATGGTGTGAACTGGATTTGCTTGATCTGGAGATGAGAAAGTTAAAAGGGGGTTAAATTTCTGTCTTCAGTAACCCAAAACTCCCTTGTAAAGCCAGACCCTTGTGGGAGGTGAACAGCAAAAAGACAAGAGGTATTTAATTGCCACAGGTTGCAATAAAGAAAACTGTAACTGAACATGAGGAACAAAGTTTCAGGGTGAAAATTGTTATGCACTTGAATAGATTGCCAAGAAATGTAATGAAATTTCCATCCTTGGAAGTTTCCCTGAACAGCCCTATATACTCTTCCATTCTGTTCACTCTGTTAATGCTTCTAGAAAGAGAAATTGGTCAATATGTTTTTGGTTAAAAAAATAAAATCTGATCTTCTCTATGAGCACAACAATGATCTTTGAGCTACTTTCCAGAACTTCACTTCTATGAATCATTTAAGGCCGCCCCTACAAAACAGAAATCGCATTTCACAGCAGCTAGATGTTGGGTTCATTGATAAATATTAAAATTTATGCTTGCAAATAAGACATAAGGACTAATGCTTTGTCTGGAGCTATGGAGTATTCAGGCACCTAAGAGCTGGAGTCATAAAAAAAAGTGTGTGGATGCACACTATGAAATGTAAATAAACATAAACGTATACATGACAGGTAAATCCCTTTTAAAGTTTAAGGAATTTATTCAGCCATGTCTGAACTTATGATATGGTCAGTTTCTGCCCATAGGAGGGACCAATTGCAGAGTTGTGTGCTTACGACAATATTACAGAGCACATGTAGGAACTAGATATTGAGGTGCTCTCTCTTGGCCTTTTTTTTTTTTCCTTTTCTTTTTCTTTTGAATCAGCTGTTCAATTGTTAGTCTACTCAGCAAGGTTAGACAAGACACTGTGAGAATTAATGCCAAGTCAGCATTTCTTAAGTGCTTTGAAGATAAAAGACAATATAAAGCACTAATTATCAGTACTAATTAGCATCCCAACAAACATGACTCACTGACTGGTTTTTCAAGTCTTTAAAGGGTTGTCAGCAATCATCTGGAAAGCTTGAAAACCTTTTTCTCACAGAGAGAAAGTAAGAGCTGGAAAGCACTGATGTAAGCCAGTGAACAGCTCTGGGATTGTCTGACTCCAATCAGAGTAAATTCAGTGTCAGGTGAATCAGATGCTGACCTTTAATTTGGGACCACTCTCCAGGCAGTGTAGGTAGTCATTAAACAAATGTATGGGGTCAGACTCATTACTCATGCAATTCTGTGAAATTAAATATTCTCTTTTACATTATCTGTACCTAGTGAGTCTGCTTAGTAGATACAATTGACTCCCTGGCTTCTATCCCTGAGGATATTATTTAGATGATGATGTTGAACTTACTCCCATGCAAGTCCAGTTGCATAAGAGTCCTGTCTCTTTTTCATCCTAATTTCTTTCTGCAGCTAAGGGAGGATACAACCTATCCATTTTAGGGGTGTTTTGTGCATGTGAACTAGGTATATTATATCTAATATATTATATCTAGAGCAATATATTATATCTAGAGCGTATATTATATCTAGAGCAAGATATGATTGATAGCTATCCAGAGCTGGAGATATATTCAGATGATGAAGTGTGGGTGTCCACCCCAGGATGACATCAACAGCTTTCTTGAGTCCAGTGACTGGGCCAGTTATCTCTCTGTAAAGTAACAGAAGCCCTCAGACTTCTTTTAAATGTAGAACATCTATATTATAGAAATAGACTTGAGCAGGCTGAATACCATCTGTGTCTATTTGCCAATTTTGAGTTTAATGTCCCCATTGGCCTAATCAATTACAGTTGAACTGAGCAAGCCAATGCACGTGAGAAGAACTAATCCCTTCTTAAAATGTGATAGAAGGATATTAACGAGACAGAGAGTTGTTAGTGATGCCTCTCCTTGCTGTGTTGTCAGAGTGTGCTATGTGATGTTACCCTTCCACGTTGGAGCATTTGGGAAGAAGCAGCTGGTTGGCTTGGATACCATCATCATCCCTGAGGGATTCAAATCTGCATCTCTAGAGAGTCAGCCTAAACAGAGGATGGTCTGTTTTGAGAGCAGATGCTTTCCATCTCATTTCCCAAAGAGGTGCCAGCTATTGCAGCAAGAACTTCAAAGTTTATTGCACCATAAAAAGTTAATTGAGTTTCCTTCTGTGCAAACCATATAACCATTATGTTATCTTACAGGAAATGTCATTCCATTTTGTGAAGAACCTGATCCCATAGTTTATCACTGGGCAGGTGTTTTTTTATCAATTAACTGTTGCCTGATATAACATTTGATAGCCTGACACTTCCACTGACCTATTTCAAAAGACAGGGATTGCCACACCTGCATTTTGTGCCTGCACCTAGCTTTCACTGCCTCGGAGAGCTTGTCATGGACAAAGGCAGAGGACAGCTTAATTGCTGGTCACAGGGAGGCTTGGGCCAAAACACTTGACTTTTTAAGACTTGCTCTTTTAGGCATGCATTTAAATTCAGGACATGTGGGGAACATGTGGAGTTTAAAGAGTTATGCGGAAACTGAGGAAAGATTATGTGAATCTCAGATTTGGATTTATATGTACAAGTATATAGGCAAGTGCTTTTTAGGCTTCTGCCCAAGATGTTATTGTAACTACTAAAAATAATTCATGACATCTGTCTGCAGGCACAGTTTTAAATTACAGCTGCTTCTCATTCATAAACTTTCACGTGTGTGTGTTTGGGGTAAATACATTCTTCAAACCTTTATTGATTTCTGGGATGAACAGATCTGAAGTAAGAGGAGACAGAACTGCTAACTTCTGCAAGCTTCCAAGATTTAATGTACTTTCTGTAATCCAGGAGAGTATGAAAAGTCTGGCCTTAGCCTATTAATTATCAGCATTAACACATACGATATAAATAAAAAATCACAGAATGGGTCAGGTTGGAAGGGACCACAGCAGGTCATCTGGTCCAAGCTCCCTGCTCAACCAGGGTCATTCTAGAGCACAAAATATAGAACTTAAGATATAAATCAAATCATGCATTTCCTTAGACAAATGGTTTTCCAGAAAAGTAAATTTTTTGGCGTTGGTCCTGAAGGAGAAAATGGAAAAAAAGCCAGAATTACTGTAAAAGGAGCAGTTCAAAAAACAGCCTACAATGTTAAGACTCTAGAGGTTTTGAAAGGAAATGCTGTTACAGGCAGAGGCTGTAGGCAATAAAAATCTTAATTGTTTAGAGTTAGAGGTCTTAGATGCTTTTAGGCAACTGTGCCTATGAGCACTGCACAAGAAATTTGGGCTGCTGACCTGGAAATCATGTGCTCAGAAAGGAAGGAATTTGGAGCTTCAGAATAGGAACCAATGTATCTGACTTCATGGAGCATGCTGCTACAGAGCAGAAGCATTTAGAAATGTACCTGAGTTCTGCCCTTCTCTGAAGCTCTGGTGCCTTCACCGGCTGCATAGAAATGTCTTGTTATGCTTTTCAGAAATGTCTTTTTATGTCTTTTAAGTGCACAGTCTTGAATTCCACGTAAAAGACAGTGTATATATCTCCTGTGCAGGGCCAGGAGCTGGAATCAATAATCCCTGGAGGTGCCTTCCAACTCAGGATATTCTATGGTATCTATTTTCTTCTAACAATCAAGTAAGGCAATTTTATTTAAATAGACCTATAGGCCAAATTATTTTACTTTTTCATATTTTAACCCATAATTTGGGATTATAACCAAGTTTACCTGGAACAGGAAAATTAGAGTTGGATGGATTTACTTCATAGATTAATTAGTGTCTTTTTATATGTGGTAAAATATACATATTGGTTTTGTGATGGCCACCAAAATGAAAACCAAGTACCACAGTACCAGCTTTGTTGTCACATTTGCACAGTTTCTATAACCCACAGCCACTCATGTTCTTGCTTACAAGTTGCTAAGGGGATTTTTGGGTTTTTTATTGGTTTGTTTTGCCAGTACTTTTTGGGGTTTTGCTTGCTTGTTTGTTTTGTTTCTGTAGTTGTTGCTTTCTTTGTTTTGTTGGGGTTTTTTTGGGGTGTTGCATAGTTTTGAGCATACATGTCATATCTGAGAGGTTAATCAAAGAAGGAAGAGCGCAGAAGGCATTTAATTTACACAAGTTCTCATGGCGCAAGTGTTAATCCAGATTCCTGACAGGCTTTTCTGGGAACTGTCTGAATCTTCAGTCATATTCCAGTTCAGGATGCTGATGGAACTTGAACAAGATTAAAATATCTCTTGGGAAAACTGAAAGTAAATAAACTGCTTGAAAATTTAAAACATAAGGTGTTGAAAGGAAGAGGTGGGATGATCCTCCTGTTGTCAGTGAGGCTGCAAAAGCATATTCTCCAGTATAACATTAGGGGCAAAAATGATGACGTCAAAGGACTGTTCATTAGTCACATGTTTTGAAATAGAAGGAGCTATGTACTTGGAATGGCTGCAGTCATAGAAAAGACCTCTTAGCTCACCTGGAAGTGATAACAAGAATTGACGTTATTGCAAAACAAAGCTTCTATAGAGGCATATGGAAGTGAACTACTAAAGATTTAGTAAAAAAAAATCTCCATTATTAGCTAAAAAACCAAGCTAGTTGTGATATGAAAGATAAAATTAATTTTCAGTGGAGAATGAGCAACTAATTTACCTTAATTAAAGAAAGATGAGATCTGAAATGAGCTTGAATCTTACTGCAAAGGCCTTCTAGTACATATAATGTACTGCCATAAAGGGAAAAACACAATATTCATGGTACATTGCATTTTTATTTCTTCAGATTTCTACTTAAAGAAAAGATCTCTTCCCCAAGAAATGCATAAAGACATCATATTGCAATACATGTTTATATAATTATGTGTATGCACATAAATATCTCCCACCAGAAAGGAAGGTGAGTCATTTAGATGCTAGTATTATCACTTCTGAGCAAAAGTTTTAGGCATGTATGTCTTAAAGAATCATCATCAGATTTCACTATCTTGACTGCTGCTGCTGTCTCAGATTTCATGATCAGTGACTCACTGATTCAAGCCAAGAACTCCTATTTCTGAGGGGTGACCTCACTGTTGGGATGTGAGGAGGATGGTGGCAAAAGGCATTTCTTTCAAAGCTCTACTATTTACTTTGCAGAAAATAATTCAAGATTTATTATGCTGCTGAGGAAACAATAAAAGAGCAATTTTGAACTTAGTAATGTGGTTAGAACCTGGAAGGCAGAGACTGGTATTCCAGTGACTGAACTGCTTATGTGTGCTAAGTAGGTATGGGCCAGTTCTAGGTGTTTATGCACCCCTGATAGTCTTCTGAGCTGGGAGATGGTGCTCCTTAAAGAAAAAACATTATTTCACTCCATTATTTGGATTGATGATGGAGGTATGGAGAGACAACCTACTGTGAACTGAATTAGAGCAGTTTGGAAAATTAGTACTGAGCCCTAAGAGCAGCAGTGTATTCTCCCAAGGTTTCTTAAAGTGAACTAAGGTGGGCTAGCTCAGATAAACTAGAATTCGACTATGTTTTTGTATAACCTTAAATTAACAGCTGAAGGTGGTATCTTCTGAAACAATTGGATTTTTTTCTGTAGGATTGCATATGACAGCAAACTTTTATACCATTGTTATCAAATAAGTATTCATAGCAACTGATTAACACCAAAGAGCACTAACAAAAACTTATTCAAACATCTCTCCTAAGCCAGGTGTTGGAAAATGATCTTTTTCTTTGTCTGTACAGCTCTGTATTGGGTAAATTAAGTTTCTTCATCTGGAAAAATATTTCTCCATTTTTATGTAATACTCACTCAATGTGAGCATTACATTCATTACACTTAGCCTGGCTGCCTTGGCAACACTAAGATCAATATACCTCCCTAAATAAAATTTTCTGGGTAAGTTCTTCATAGGTCACAAAGAGATAAATAATGTGCAGTGCAAAACAAAAGGAAATACAGGAAATTGTAGTTCCATGTGATAAGAAACTTCACCTTCATTATGCGATGTGTTTAAAGTTAATATTAAGTGCAGTGATGCTAAATTTTGGGTTCTGAGCATGATCAATTCAGAACATTTTGTACAAACAACATTGGTATTTCAGATTTCATACAAAATGCTAACAAGAAGTAAAAAAAAATATTTCTCAAAATTCCTTCATCAGTCAGAACTGATGAAGACCACTGGCTCAGGATTTTTACATTTTCATTAAACCATATGATATAAAAATTAAAAACGTATTGCTTACAAATAAAATGTCTTGCTAATTTTAGTGTCAACTCATTTAATGGAATGGATTGGATCCCTTCTCCTTCCTGCTGTTCTATTTACTTTCTTTTTTTTTCTTTTCTTCCTTGCATTTTGAATTTTTTTTCTCTCCATCACTCTTTCTGACACATCTTATATTTCCATTCAGAGTCTGGTTTTGACCACGTATGTCTTCATGGCAACCCCTCAACTCCTAGTGAGTTATTGAGAGCACATTTGAGTGTTATTTGTATTTTTTAATGCAAGCCTGTTACCCAGTTTTCCATGTAAAGTCCTGAGTTCATTGTTACTCCTTTCAGTCCCTAACTTCCAATGACCTTGGTATGTGCAAAATCAGTTCTTAAAACTGAAAATATAAACAATACCATAGGCAACCTGGGACACTGGGAAAGTACAGATTACAACTTGTCTCTGAGAATAGCAGTGAATGAGTGTGGTCAGGTAGCACTGGTAGGGAAAAGCAGAAGTAAAAACTTACAAGCTCAAAAAAAACAGAAAGTGAAATACACTTTTCTCATTATTTAAGTCAGTAGAAGAACAGACTACAAAAATATGTTTAGAACAACAAGGAAAATTAGCGTAGCCGTAAGAACTAGAGAACAGCAATCTCTATAAAGAAATAAAATACTGTACATCACTCTTCAAAGCATTTTGATACATTTTCATTATTCTGTTGTGGCTTAACCTGAGCAGGCAGCCAAGCCCCGTGCAGCCGCTTGTTCACTCCCCCACCAGCAGAGAGACTGGGGAGAGAATGAGAAGAAGACTCATGGGTTGGGATAAAGACAATTTAATAGGGAAAGCAAAAGCCTCAAAACATGCAAGCAAAGCAAATGCAGGAATTAATTCACTGCTTCCCATGGGCAGACAGGTGTTCAGCCATCTCCAGGAGAGCAGGGCCCCCTCACAAGCAAGGGTGACATGGGGAAACCAACACCATCACTCCAAACATTCCCACTTTTCCTCCTTCTTTCCCCAGTTTATATACTGAGCATGATGTCATAAAGTCTGGAATATTCCTTTGGTCATTGGGGGTCACCTGTCCCAGCTGTGTCACCTCCCAACCTCCAATGCACCCAAACTCCCTCCCCAGTGTGTCATTATAAAAAGTAGAAAAGTCCTTGGCTCTGTGTAAGTCCTGCTCACAATAACAAAACCAGCTCCATATTGCCAGCCCTATGTCCAGCCAAATCCAAAACAGAGACCCATACCAGCCACTGTGATGAAAGTTAACTCTACCCCAGACAAAACCAGCACAAATGCCTGAGGAGATACACGGAGACTTGAATGTTTTATGTATTTCAGAGCTATGAAATTAATTTGGAAGTTTGTCAAGCTAGGCAAAACTGACCGGCTTGAAAGAGTGTGCATGTGTGAGAATGATGAGAAACCTTACATACTTCAATGTTATGTAAAAACCAAAATTTTCCCCTCTCTAGCACCTAGTTTTTAATTGCTTGTTTATGATAACTGGTGTTCTACAAGATGTTCGTTCTGACTGGAAAACCACCTAAGTGGATGTTTTATTATTAGCCTATATTTAAAACTTTAATGTGGAAATTAATTTTTCATTTCTATTGTCACTGTTTTTATTGGTCTTGTTTTATTCTTCATATTTTCTCACTTTCCAAGTAAGCCTCAAGAAATCTTGTGCACATGTTAAAAAATACAAGTTAACAAATGCTGGAATAACAGAAGTGTTCTTGCTTATTTTCACTTACTTACCTGTATTCTGAGTGGAATTAGTTAATAATGTTATCATAAGTAAGACTCAGGTATCTGTGTTCTGCAATTTCAAAGATTTGATTTATTTTAAAATTAATAATTTTGTTTCCTCACAATTCATGGGACATCAACATATTACTGTTCTTTTCATGGATAACAGAAAAATAAATTTTTTGTGGAAAACATAAGCAGAAATCTAAGGAAACCCCCATAAATTAGATAAATATGGTAGACTAGATAAAATTATGAAAAACACCTAGATTCAATATATTTGGTTTATTTATCTATCTATTTATTGGTTTATTGATTTTCTAATCCTCATTTACTGCACATGCATCTAAGAGGCCCATTCATGAGAACAGGACAGGTTGAACTATTAATAATTAACATAGTCCTGATTTTGTTTTAACAGTGCAACAGAAGACATTTGATCTTGCACCATCTAGTTACATGATAGAATTGCATCAGGTCTGTACTCTTATACTAGATTAGGATGAGAGCAGAAAGGAATAAAAGTGCATCAACTTGCAATTTTATTTTTCTTTCCAGGAATTAACATTGCAACATATTTTTACTTGGATAAAATTGTATGCAAACCAGTGTGGTTTTTTAGGAAATGTTATATGTTATAGCAGTGTTTGAATAAAAGATCTGCATTTTAAATGCAAATAACTAGCAACTTTTCACTGGTATTTTTTTATTGGTAACTTCATTTTCCAGTGATAACAGAAATTACTAGTGAGGAAATGGGGGTGACAGCCCCTGAAAATTGATGGTTTTATAGATCCTCGACTCGTAGAAATCAGATATGGAAATGACCTTTCAAGGTGAATAATCTAGTATAGTATGCTGCCTGTTAGAACTTTTTTTATGCTGCAGCATTTTAGTGTGTTGAGTGAAGGAACTTATAATTGGCTCCCTTGGGAAAATATTTTGAAGTAGAGATTTCATTGGGCCTCATTTTATTTACATATATAATTACCCATTTTATTTACACATACAATAACAATGAAATTAATAGGACAAGATATGTTTGTTACCAAGGAATTTTTTCATGATATCCACTGCAATTGCTACTCTTCAGTTTGAACTGTTTTTCTTAATAATTTTTGAAAATTGAGATATGCTCAATATGCCCACCACTTGGTGGGCTTTTTCCTTAACACAAAAAAATTATATAGGCTAGTTTTGAATTTGCATGATCTTTGAAAGAGGCTTGAGGCAGGGGACAGTTTACTGTAATTTCCCAGGGAACTATATAAAAGGTAAATATATAGAAGTTACTAATATGAAATTATTCACTTCCTTTATTTCTATCCCTGCCTAATATTTTTCCTAATATTCCTTCCTTTAACATTTCTTAACAAGTTATCAAGAACTATCTGACAGCTTCTTGGTGTCAATATTTTAAATCCATATACAATTTAGAAGCTGTGACTGTGTAGGTGGCTTATTGTGGATATAATCAATGAGCTGAGGCATATGAGCAAAGAGATCTGTCTCCTGAATATTTTTATCTTTCTCAATTCGTTCTTAATTTTCTACCTAGTTTTCTTTTTGTACCTTCCCTAGAAGCATTTCTGTTTTATCTCTTTGCTCTCTTCCCCAGCAAAGCTGCAGGTGACAGTATATTGCAGCTGCAGGGAGACAAGGAAAATATTGCAATAAAGTCACTGACCTGCTGTTGGAGACAGATACCTATATTGGCCTCAATAGCTTTGGGAACGTGTACCCAGATGACAGAGTAAGAGCTGTAAACCCAAGTAAAATAACTGTGAAATAGAGAAAAATAATTTCAGAGAGGGACTTGATTTTGGGAAAATATCATGCATGATTGTGCCCAAGAAAAAAAGCAGTGTATTCTAAAAATACAGCAGGATGTTGAGTTTGAATTGCTAACTGAGTAAGCTAATGAAAGGAGTTGGCCAAATAAACTCTGTAAAAGCACATTTCCAGTCTTATAATTGAGAAAAGATAATTTGTTTAAATGTGGGGGTTTTTTCATTCATTTCTCTTAGCATTATGTGAATGGATACAGCTTGATAGAAATGCATTTGGAAAGGAAAATGCCATATATACATATGCTACATCCCTTTGGATATATATAATGCAGCAGTCTAACCATGAAAGTGTTTGGACCAGTTATGGTCATCCTGAGAGCTTTTTGGGAGTTCACAAATTACAACAAGATAATACTCTAAAAACAGAGAATTTAAAGAGACCAGACTGATGAACATCAGCTAAAAATCTGAATGAGCATATGTTGCTCCACTTATTCTGAGGGGGAAAAGTTACAAAAAATCAAGGAATAGCTTTGATCAGTGGCGAAAAAAGAGGTACAATCTTGAGGTAAAAGTTCTTAAATAAATCATCTATTAAGAGTTGTTACAATCATTATAGAACAGGGAAGTGAGATCCTACTTAGGATGTGGAGTACAGATATATGTGCATCAGATAAAATGAAGAGAATAAATGTGGTTAAGTGTGGGATGGAACAGTCAGGTGGACAATGTTTTTAAAATTAAGCAGGAAATAGTGCTTTTTCAAGGGACAAGGGAGAATACAATGTGCTGGAACAACAGAATAATAGTGGTGGGAAGGCAGATTAATTCATTTACCCAAAGTCCTGGCATTGACAGCTTTATAAGCCCAAGTCATAGATTGTATGGATGCTGCCAGGAGTCATCTTAGGAAGGTAAGTGGCTACATAGCTCCTGGAGCAAAAATGAGAGCTGAGCTGGAATTCCCTTTAGTGTCCACAGCTATAGGTAACAGTCCACATAGACAGAGATAAATTGAATAAAAATGTGTATCTGCAGACTTGATGCAGCATGACTTTGTTTTCATTGCCCGTGAGTGCTGTTCTTAGGGGGACAACTGAACAGAGGTGAGGTTCATTTCTTCCACTGGAGTTTTCACTGAGGTCATACCAAAGATGAAGGTACATTCTCAAAGCTATGGGAGAGAAAAATTTTAGTCTAGATTAGCAAATGATGGCAGCATAAGTTTACAGGTCAGTCTTAAAGGTTTAATATAGAAAAGAGGAAAGTAACTGTACCAAAATGGTGATAGAAAGGATAAAATTGTATTTTAAACGTTTTAGGTGTGTCATCTAACACAGCAGAATAGATTTAGATGCAAATGATAGTCTTGATGTCTTAGTCTACAAATGAAATAATGATTTAACTTTCATTATGGAAAAATTAGTTCAAAGCTTTAGAATATTGATAGTATTGAAAATAAAGTGTGATTTTGAATGGAAAAGAAAGAAGATATTGCTTTTAATATAAAAAAAAACATGTAAAGGTATTTAAGCCCTCAAAATGCTCACAGAACATGTCGAACCTAATTGTTGTCATAGTGTAATCCCAGTTGGCAGCCAATTCCCACATAAACACTCATTCACTATCCTCTGGTGGGATGTTGAAGAGAATTGGAAGATAAAGTGAGAGCACTTGTGGGTTGAGATAAAGACAGTTTAACAGGGAAAGCAAAAGCTGCACATGCAAGAAAGCAAAACAAGGAAATCATTCACCTCTTGCCATGGGCAGGCAGGTGTGCAGCCATCCCCAGGAGAGCAGGTTCCCACCACATGTAACAGTGACTTGGGAAGATAAATACCAGTATCAATCTGAACATGTGACCCTGAGATGAGCTCAGCTGGTCAGAGCATGGTTCTAATGACACCAAGGTTGGGGGGTGATGCCTGTATGGGCCATTCACTGCAAAGTTGGACTTGATGATCCTTGTGGGTCCCTCCTCACAGAGAATATTCTGTGATCTGGGAATCTGGGAACATTCCCCTCTTCCTCCCTCTTCCCCATGCCTTATATACTAACATGATGCCATGTGCTGTGGGGTATTGCTTTGGTCAGCTGCCCCAGAGATGTCCCCTCCCAAACCCTCGTGCAGCTTCAGCTTCCTCACTGGTGGTGCGGGTGAAAAACAGAAAAGACGCTGACCCTGTCTGTGTAATCACTGCTCAGCAGTGACTACAGCATCTCACTGTTGCCATCAGAAATCCAAACCACAGCCCCATACTGCTGTGAAGAAAATAAACTCTGTCCTTTGTCCTCTGTCCCAACCCAGCACATTCAGGGACAATGACTAAGGGTTATTTACTGCTGTCTTCAAGGTCTCCAGGAGAATATAAGCAAGTATTGGTGTTGTGCTTTTAAAAGGGGAACTACCAACTAAAACCAGGAAGGTTGCTTTTTTTTTTTTTTTTTTTTTTTTTTTTTTTTGGTCAGTGGAAAACTTTCAGCTCTTCAGGCATCAACTTGCAAAAAGATAGAACAGACAGGTTAAAGTAAGGTGATAAACTAATACTTAATATTTGTTTGAACTTGGTTGTGACCAGTTGGGAAGACCTTACTGAAAAAGTGAAAGTGGATAGATAAGGGTTAATATGAAAATATGAATTTTGAAGTTTTTTCTCTTATGATGGAGAAAGAGACTAATATGATTTTTTTTTTCCAGAAAAGCAGACTTCCATGAACTCAGAGAAGTGATAGAAAGTGATAGAAAAGAAGCTAGGGAAAGTGAAGTTACAGGAATAAAGACCACAAAGTCTGATAGATTCTTAAAAGCCATTTATGGGTCACAAATACAGAACTCAGTGCAAAGAAAGGCTAGAAATTATGTTATGCCATGAATTTAACTGGGATATGAACTTTTCAGCAACCTCACACACTAGAGGGGATTTATCAGAATTTGTTAAGGGTGAGTATAAAAGAACAACATGAAATTGAAGACACAAAATCAAAAATGTATAGAATTTATATAAAATACATAAAAAGTGTATACTTTTATAAAAAGGTATAAAATGACATGCAGTTATCAGGAGGCAAATAATAATCTGAATGCATACTGGTATTTAGAAGAGTAAAGAAAGATCTCTACACAAAGGGATAGGATATCCAATAGTGAAATATCCTGAGAAGTATGAGTGTTTAATGTCTTTTCTTTTCATTCTTCAGCAAAATACCTAATTGGCTAACACAATTAAAACATATGAAAATAGAGGTGAGAACCACTGTACTATAAGTAAAAAAAAAGAGGGAAGAGACTCATGAGTCATTTTCAAATCTGTTCAGTCAAGTAAAATTCCCAGCAGGAGATTCAGCAAACTGAATGAGACCATCTCAAAGCCGTTAGCATTTATATCTGAGAACTCATGCAGAATGGATGAAGTCCCAAAAATCTGTAAGGAAGCAAAAATTGTACTAATCCTTGAAAACCGTGGGGGGGGGGGGGGGGGAAATAAGCCAAGATACTATATACAGCTAAACAAATTCATGTAAGAACACAATAACAAATAAAATTATCGAAAACAAGATGTAAAGTAAGAGTTCTCATCAATTTGTCCATTACAGATCACGTCAAACCACATTATTTGTCTTTTTGACAAGGTAATGGGCTGATGGGTAAAGAAAGAGCAGATATGATTTATTTTGACCACTGAAAGGCTTCAGGCACCATTTCACATGACAGTTTCATGCAGGAGCTAGGGATCAAAACAATCCTACTGCAAGGCTGCACAACTAGGTGCAAAAACAAAGCTCAGGAGAATGATTTCAATGCCTTACTGTCAAACTGTAGGGATATATCAAGAAGGGCTGCACAAAATCCTATCCGAGGCTGGACACTACTTAGGACCACTCCTACTGTCTTGTCTCAAGGACCAAGAAGGTGTTTTCTACATTTGTAAGCAATATAAATTTGTCTACAAACACTAAGGATAGCTCCAAGTGATACTGACTGACAGGAATCAGTCAGACTGAAATAGTTATGTTTTAATTATATAATGAAGAATTAAAGGCTTTACACATTGATAGAAAAAAGTCAAGTGCAGAAATAAAACATGGAGATGGCTGTCCTAGCCTTCATTTTTCTATGAAATGACTGGTTTGCTGATTAGAAACCAAATGTAACTTAAACTAATATTTTATAGGTTAATTCATTTTTAAGGCAATAATGTTAAATAGATAATACTCATGGCTGGAGAATATCTCCCTGTGCCCTGGCCTTTAGTCAGCTATATCTTCTCTTCCACCTATCTCATCATTTAGCAGTGGATGCTCCATTTCTGCTGTTGTCTTCTGATGTGCATCATAGTATCATAAGCTTCATTTACAATTTCTTCAAAAAAGATCAGGTGAAATGAAGCAGAATCTTTTATTCTTGGATGGCCCTTCTTCAGCAGCCAAGAAAGGTAGGTTGTGTCAGAAATTCAATGCCCTATTTATTTCCAGTTCATGGCTACTGCATTTGCTTGAACATCAGGCTACTTAACTGGTGATACTTGTGAAGTGTGAATATTACTGCTTTCTGTCTCCAGGAGAGTGGGACCACTCCCTTGTCAAACGTGTAGAATGAATTAAATTTAGCTGATAATTTCTTGGGACTTGGGAAAGGATTAGGCAGTTGCCTGAGGTCAGGTCCAGGGGCCCACCCCTCTATAAAGTTCCAGACCCTGGCCCTAAAAATGTATTTGTATAAACAAACTAAGAAACAAGTAAATATCTGCTTATTTAAGTAATTATTCATATACTCTATAAGTTTGTACAATTTCTAGATATACATGTATTTAAATTTTCATATATTTGGCATATGGAGTGTTTAAAATTGAGGAGTTAGTTATCTCTAAATATCTGAACTGACTGAAATCTAGAGACAGAGTTACTCAGCAAAACTAAGCAAATTAATGAAATTTATGGAGATTATATGGAAAAATGCCTAGGGTTTGAGATCTATTGCACTATAGTGGTCATTCTTAAATTAGACTAGACAGAGTGGTAATAAAAGCATTTTAGCAAAGTGTTGAATGCTTGAGTGTTAGGTCCATAACACATAAATATGTGAGAGGGTATGAGGGAGCTGTGAAGTTACCCAGCTGTCATTAGAGGAATGAAAGTGGGTTTGCACCATAGATAAGCTTTCCCAGAAGACAGACTGCCTATGATCTCAGACCAACAAACCTAGAATTAAGCTAGATTTTTATCTATTTCTGGAATTAAAAGTCTGCTCGTATGAAAGCTGTCATGTATTTAAATGTCAGGCCTTTGCTACCATAAGCATTTTTACCCCTTGTGTTGATATTCCAGTGAGAGTTCTTCCTAGAAAAATTAGTTTACTCCAACTGTGAGTCACACAAGAGCCTGAGGAGTGTAAAATATTTAGTATGAGCATGATTAGCTCTGTATACAATGGGATAAAGATGAAGGTGAACTGCACACAAAATATTTAAATTGTTTTAAGGCAAGTATGAGGTATTAGCATTTTCTTAGTTAGAACAGAGATTGTATTTACATAATTTGTCTTGATTGGAAATCTTACAAGGGAATGGTACTGAATCATCGTCAGAAATATTTTCACTGTCTTAGTATTGGGAGGTGTAGTAGACAGTGTGTCTATATACCCTGTTGAACAAGGTATAGCCTAGACAAGGACTCAGTGAGGTATAGCTTTTACTGGGGCTTTAAAAGATCTGTTACCAAGAACTATCAAGACTGGCATATCCAAATAATGAAAATTTCATTTTCACAGTTAACCCAAATGGGACAATTCTGAATTGCGATCGTATAAAGTATATACATTTGTAGCTAATATTGAATGGCATCTGCCTGTGAAGCCAGTTTTGTTCCATTGATTTTCTTTGTAAACATGTTTTAGCTAAATTCCAATGGCAGATTTTTAATGAGCAAGACCTTTCCTCAAATAATGACATCATCATTAGGATCATATGCACAACATGGTAGCATTTCAATTCTGATATTCTTTTTATGCCTAACTTCCATGT
The DNA here is from genome assembly GCF_036417665.1 of Passer domesticus. Taxonomy (NCBI): domain Eukaryota; kingdom Metazoa; phylum Chordata; class Aves; order Passeriformes; family Passeridae; genus Passer; species Passer domesticus. The sequence continues at coordinate 49,961,200 of NC_087475.1, read as the reverse complement.
ACAGTTACTAATATTTTTTTATGTTGACACTTGCCTGTGAAGTTGAAACTAGCAAAATAAAATGCAAAAACTGAAAAAAATATATGCAGACTACTTTTGTTAGTGAAATCTCTGAAGCACAAGCTTAACAATTGATAGATCAGTGACTTTTCTGGTTTTTAGAATATGACATGTAGTGAAATTGATGGTCCATTGACTGCTTTTTTTGTTTTGTTGGATTTTTTTGTTTTGTTCTGTACCAACTCCATGCTGCTATATTTTGTAAAAAGTCTGAAGAGAGAATAAGTTTTGTTTTCTTACAAGGAAAATATTCTAAATATAAGCATAACTATTATGTATGTTGAAATGGACAATTGAGACTGTATTGTCCCAAGACTTGCCCCTCTCCTAACAAGAACTGAGTGAAATTTGATGATACAAGAGCTCTTTAAAAAATTTGCTACTCAGAACTTACATTGTGTCTCTGTCTTTAAGCTATCTACTTAAGATACCAGTCTGGGAGGTCACTAAACTCTACACAAGTCCCCTAGAGAAACCCAAGCATCCAAGCATTTTAGTCAAACTTAATCCATGCAAATTGTACTGAGGCATGCACAAAGGTCAGTGTTTTCATTCTCAAAAACCACAATGGGCACAACAGGGCCTTTTTTTCATTGAAGGCTCATCACTGTAACATGTACAAAAGAACTGGGAAACCTGAGCTCCTTCTTCTCCAGCCTGAGGTGATTCATTTGCACATAGGTCCTTTCACGAGGACACCTTCACTCCTATCAAAGTGTCTTAGTTTGTCTGGGGAGTGGTGCTTCCATTCTTCTTGAAACCAGGATATACTGCAGACAAAAATGGGAAAGGTATAGAAGATGTCAACTCAGTAATCCAGGGGCTGGAGGCACCTGTACGGTTTTTTAATCAAAGACCTATCTAAAGGGAACTGTACTGGTGGTTAAGTTCTTATGAAAAAAACAAGTTTCCTATCAAATTAGCTGCCTATCTGTAAGAAGAGTCAGATTTTTTAGGTCCTTCATGGCCATATCTGTCTAATCTGCAGTGTGGAAGACATCTTGTTTGTGTGTACCTTTACATGATTGTCTTTTCACTCCTGTGAAAGTTACTTATTCCCATCAACACACAGCACCCATCTCATGTCTGGCACCCTGAGTAATTCCAGTTGATCAAGGTGCTGAATTGCTGGACAGTGTCATGCCAAGGCATCCCTGATCTCAGGCACACAAGGGAAAAAAAAAACCACAGGCCTTCTACATCTTAAAGGCTCCATCTAAAAGGGTAAAACAGAGACACTTGGAAAAACTATACTCCTACTATAAAGGTCTGCACTGTGAATCCCATGTGGATGCATGGGATTTCATGCACAAAAGAGCAGGGTTTAAAATATGCAGCTTTTTTTTAGGATAGCTCCTCACTGCTCTAAATTCAGGCAGCTCTTCCTGCACTCTGCATCAAGGCCTGAGATCTGTTCTACTTAAGGGTGACCTGCTGCACTGAAGCCCTTCCCCTGAATCTAACCCAAATCCCTTTTTCATAATACAAGAAATATTATTGATATATGATATAATAATCCTTTAAAAGGAGCTGGTAGAAGCACAGAACCAGAGACACCTGTCCATTGCCTGAAACTATTTCTAACTCCCTTTTTAAAGTCAACAGGAGATTACATTGGCAGTTATCAATTGCCCAGATGTTTACTATTTTTTAAAAAATCTCAGACAAGATAAAAAAAACCAGACTAGGAATCCTAAAATATTTCATAGAATTTACCAAGGTTTCTAGTTCTTTAGTATTAGATAACAGGCCTAAGTGGGACTGAGCACTAGGAAAACTACAAAACAAAAAAACCATAAGGGTGAATATGTGAAACTTTTCAAGTGTATTGCTATTTGCAGTAGTATTATTACTACTCATAATGCAGTAAGTGCACACTGTATTTGGTGATGTATGAAAAAAACCCAAATAAGTTAAAATTATTACCTAGGAAATTAATTTGTGTCACACTATGGGTATCTTGTAAATTAACAGCAAAACAAAGACATCTTTTATCGCTCTAAATTTTTATTGAGTATTTGGATTTCACAAGTTTAGTCTGGTCCTGGCACCTCTGTCAGTGCAGCCGATTCTGTCCCTGTTCCTTTGATTGAAAGTGGTTGATTGTGTTACCCATATGAGCAGCAGGATGAATAACAAAGATTAAAGGGCACATGATTGTGTTCTTGCCAATGACAACAAAAGAATAGTGGCATGTTGCCACCTTCTATCATTGTAAGCCTGCCTGTGATTCTCCCTGCTGCAGTTTCAAAAGAGGAATTTTACCTTTAGTTAAAGCACAAGGTAACATTTTGTGGACTCATTCAGTACTACCAAATAGTGATAATGTATTTCAGAAGTTAGTTCATTTTCTTTCCTTCAAATTAAAGATATTTTCTTAAAGTTTTTAAATCAGGTTAAACAGAACATCCTGTTGGTAAGAGATTGAGCTGCTTTAACTGGAATGTTGTGCAAAGGAGATGTGTAATCTCCTGTAATCTGATCAAAGCAGGTGGAATTTTTTTAAGATCCTGTGGAGACTACAGCAGGTAAATGACTGTAAGACCACATCTATAAAATATGTTGATACTTGCAATAATTCTGCCTCTATCCAGCCTGAATTAATTTGAATTCTCTCATGCAGTACCTACAGAATAGTTTCCAAAGTTTGTAACATGGGACATGGCAGATTAGGGTGTTCTTGGCATGAAATGATATACACATATATGTGATATGTGCTTTGTAAAGTTGGTTAGGAGAAAGGTGCTATGTTGATATCAGATTAACATCTTCTGATGATCCAAGTGTCACCCTGTGAAATGAGTTGGTGTTTGTCTACTATAAATAAAGGTTTGTGTGTTTAGATAAATATTTTTGTTGCATAACAAAAGAACTTTTTTCTTTCACATGGCTTTATTTTATTAATATATTCTTGGTTGATGTTGATGTATATTTCTATAAACTGTCTTAAGCAATTAAATTTTAGATTAAAATATTTTTTCTATTTATAAGCATCCTAATTTGCATAAGTGTATCAGTCAAGGTTAGCCAAGCTACTGCCAAATTTTCTGACTTGCTGTTCATGATTGTCTATGATGTTGGCAACTCAAATCATAAGGTGTCATTTTTGTTTCCTAATTAAAGTCTCAAGAAGTAACAAGTAGTTGCTGCCCACAAATTAGTTTGCTCATACATGCTTTACTGCACTTGTGATTAGAGGACATGTCATACATACAACTATCCATTCTAATAAGAAATCCTTCATGAAAAGCTTCATGAACATTGAACCATGAGATAAAAGCTTGACTGAGCAAAACATCTGTTGATGAGTGCCTTCTAGGTGCTTGAAAAATATTTGACTGAGTCAAGCATCCACTGTAATTTGCAAGAAATGTTGTCAAATGTAAATAAGGCTGCAATTTAACAGGGAGCTTGCAAAGAGACTTTTCTTTAGTAGCTGAGTAGAGTGAGCAGACTGAATAGGCCTGTCTTCAGGAACCTGAGAAAAGTGAAATCTTTGGTTAAATATTTCTTTTTCTAAGTAATTTTTTTTCGCATGAGTTACTATTTACCTGTTCAAGCCTCAAATTATAAAATGTGTCTATCCAGCTTCTCTACCATTTTCTGATTAGATAAGAGAGTGGTCCCTAATATCTAAAAAACTGTTGTGTTAATAACTACTAAATGATTTCCTTTCACCTTTTATTTATGTAGCTCCTAACCAGGAGATTTAAAAAAAAAAACAAAAACAAAACAAACCACTAGAATCCAACAGTGTTAAGACAAATTATTTCCTATTACATCTTAGAGTTGAATAGACCAGAAAATATAGTTACTTAGTAGCACACCTCAACTTATGCCTGTTTTGTTATTCTATATACAAGGCTACTCCTGCTAGGCTGGGAACATCAGCATTTAAGTAATATCTTCAATTACTCTCTTGGAACAATCATTGCATTAGCAGTTAGAAGCAAAAGATGTGGGAGGCAGCTCTTAAGTGCCCAGCCAGGGTGAGAAAATGTTGAAGAACTGAGCTGGGAGATTTGTGGGGTCCCTCAGGCAGTTCAAACCCATATCTCCCCTTTTAGGATAAGGCTCACAACACCCATCTTAGAGAGTGAGCAGACCTGTATCCTATTATAATCCCTGATGCTGGGTCAGAATTACCTTGCTGGTTAAGAATTTGCCTTAGGAGTCCTTGTATTAGGACTTTTGTGACAATGCCAAAGTTTAGGAACAGAGAATATTTCAGAGTACGTGTTTATGGGTTTGCCATTCCCATAGCTACATCTTCTGATTAATTAGCTAGCAGGACTTAATTAATGACTTAGCAACTGAGTAGCTTGTACCTTTCTCTAGGAATCACATTAATAATGAAAAAAAGGCAGAAATCTATATACAAGATGATACATATTTATATTTTATGTTTCAAATCTCTGAAAATCTGATGCCAAGTTTCAGCAGAGAAGCTGAATCATGTCATTGAAATAAGACTTGCTGCATGTGGCATTCCCTGATCAAATAAAACAAGCCCAAATGAAAATATAAAAATAGTAGCTTATATTAATGCATCTTATTTATGTTCATTTATGTTTAGTGAGAATTTCGCATGAAGAGCAGCTAAAAAGCTGATCTTCTTGAATGGAAATCATTAGTCCCTACAGAGGGGAAGAAGAGGAAGGAGGATCTTTTAAAGTGACAGCTGATTTCTGCAATCTATTAATGATTCCCTTGGAGAGTTTTTGAAAGCATCCTGGAGACAAATGAATAAAAATTATAGCATCAATAGTTTTCTCTGGGAAGGCACTGTTGCTGCAAAATTCCTTGTTCCAGGCAGAGTGGGGAGGTGTAATTTGCAATCACTCTTACTCCCTGCAACCTGAGACCACATAATGTGGACCACATTAGCTGGGAAAGAATGCCCACATCCCTGTGTTCTGAGCTCGTATGTCAGCAATTACTTCACTGCCAGTCGGCTCAAGTTTGGAGCACAAGTAAATAAGCAGATGTGATAGCTCTGCTTTAGGCCAGCTTGCAACTAGAGGCCACCCTGCTAAGCATCCTTGATGGAACTGAGTGAACCAGCGTGAGGGTAACAAAATGAAAATTCTGATATCATGAAAAAGTACAATTCTTTTTCACACTCAGATTTATTACAAAGCCTTTGTAAGATGTATCACAGAGCATTGCTAAAGTCTAATTAATCAAAAACTGTAAGAATGCCAAGAATGAGGTCTTCGGGTAAAAAGTCGGGGTAGGGGGAAGGCATATCTTTGTTGAATACATTCTGGGATATTTAACTTTTGGAAGTTCAATAAATAGAAAATTTTCACATCTTGTTCTTATCCATCTTCCTGAAAGGTATTGTAGTCTAAAAACTCATCTGCCCATCTCTTAGGGAAATTGTCACCTTCATCTCAGCTAGTTTGTCAGAATTTGCCCTGTGGGCTTGTTATGAAGTTTTCCCTCATTAATAATGAAACAATTGCATGGTGTATTTTTTTCTGGGAAGTTTCTAACATGAAGTTTATGCAACAAGATCACCGTGAACTATCATAATGTGTGGGCAAGGTAACCTAAATAATTTCCAATTTATTTTCAGCATATTTTTCAAAACTTGCAGATGTCTTTCTGTCAGTCCCCTGCATTATGTTCTATAGCAAAAGTTTAGGACTTATGAGTAGCCAATTTAAAATATTTCCATGCCAACCCTGACAGAACTAGTTTTAAATCTCGGCTGAAATGTTCTGCATAGACCTAAAAATCTGTCTGGGCTGTGAGATCATTTGGAACTGCATAGTTGAAGTAGACATTCTTACAAAAGTGGTCATTTGTATTTTGTACCATAACTGGTCCATGTAGCATAACCTGTCTTTTCCATTTTCAGGGGGCTTTGATAAAACCCATGTAATGATTCCTTCTCATTTCCAGCTAGCAACTTTAATTTAAAATTCATGTAAAATATAATAATTATATGTAAAATATGACTTTTTTATTAATTCAGACAGAACTTTTTGTGATTATAACTGGGAAACAAAAACATCCATAGGATTACTCTATAAACCAACTAACTATTTATCCATAGTTTCTCTTCTATAATGTAGGTCATATTATTAAACACTTTGCTTATGGTTTAAGTTCCAAGCTCTAACTCAACAGATTACTACACTTTCAATAACTTATCAGTAAATTTGAAATATGTTTTAAATATGCAAGTTGCTGTGGGATTTCAATATTCATATGAAGACTTAAAATGGAAATTATTTCAAATACCTAATTTAGATCTATGAATATTTAAAAGACTAATTTAATGTGTAGGTTGTACCACAGCGCCTAAAGACTGTTTGCAAATGAGTGAAGTTTAATGAGATGGTCTCCGTATTTTCATTTGAAATCATTTTAAAATATAGGTAATTTCTATGGAGTACCACATGGAGCTTTTTAGCCTATGTTTTGTTAATTATAGCATATATATAGATATATATTTAAATAATACAAATTACTTAGTATTTATTATTTTCTTAACACAGTAAACTGATGAATCATGTCTACATGAGGCTCTGGTGTGCTGTTTCAACCAAAAATGAGCACAAAAGCACAGACAATACTCCATATAAAATATTCTAAATAATCATCCATACAAAAATATTTAAATAATTTTTGACATTAATGTGTAAGGAAAAGGCAGAGGAACTGGGGAATTTATTTTACAATTTCTACTATGAAGGCCTCAATCATTCTTCCAGGTTGCTACTCATGCTGTCAATAAATTAATGTTTGTCTGTCACAGAAATTGTTAAAATTACAGTCCCAAGACTTTCTTTCAGAACTGAAACAGTGGTATATAATTACTATAATTGATAGACTTATTTAATGAAATAAGAAACAAATCTAAAGCATGAGTACTGAATTGTAAATATTATATAAATCATGATGAATTACAGATATAATAAATAATAATCCAGGTATTCCACTTTTTTATCTGCACAGCTGTAAATGCCATCAGTCATGATGGCATCCATGTACTACTGTGAACACAAGGAAGGGAATAATTATCTGCCACAAATTAATGGGCTTTTCCAGCTGCTGAGCAGAGAAATGGCTGTATGGTATTTCTATAAACTTGGCCATGCAGCTGACAGCCCTGTGCTGAGTACACCTCTGGTACTGCCTGGCTTTCCTCTCCTAGATCAGCAAATGCTCTCCTAGAAAACACATGGGAATAAAATGGTTTGGTTGTGGTGGTGAAAACTGTTACCATGCACATCAACCAGGAGGATGCTCTCAGCTAACTTGCCCTGCCCTAGGGCCTCCTTGAGTCCCATGGGATTCTCCTTTCTTTGCCTACAAAACAAACCTGATAATTTTCCACACTCTTTATTTTGTTCTTAGTTGAAAACTTCTGAAACCATGAAAGTACTGCATTTTTTAAAGTATGAAACCAGGAGCATAAATCCAAGCAGTCTCATAGAAGGCTTTTCAAAAAGAAGCAGCCTTCCAAAAGCTTTGTGTCATACCTACCAACCTGCTGTGGATGCAGCATATGTTATAAAGCAGCTAAAATGGCACTACATGCTAATGGTTGTGGGTTCAATACCAAATTCCCTTTTTCTGAGGGAAAGCATGTCTTCAAAACTGTGTTATGGAAACTGGCATACTGCATGTGCATATTCTTGCTGCATAAAAAAAAAACAAACAAAAAACCACAACAAAAGATAGCCAGTAAATTTTGTCTTAAAATAACAGTGATAACATATTTAGTCACTTGCTTCATTAACCATGAGATAGTAAAAAAGGGAGAATTAATAGCTACAACACAAAAATTGTTTTTAGAAAATCATTCTGATTAATATCCCATTTGCAAATTCTGACCAACTCTTCATCTGTTTTCTGACCAAATTTGGTTATATAGTATGTTAAAAGTTGTAACGGAGCTTTTCAAAGCTACAAACCATTTCAAACACAAGTGATTTAAACTCATATCAAACTCAGATTTCCTCTGCCTTTGTATTTGTATTCCAGTAAGAGAAAACATGGAATGTAGCAAATTTAAGTGAATGAGTATTGAATAATTCCTTGGTGTTAACTGGAAAGCATACATAAGTACAAGTATTTTTTTCTTACTCTAAGTTAAATAAATACTAGGACAGTATCATTGTAAGTAAGCCATACATATAATGAATCTTAGATTATGAGCAGATGTGTGTTTGCCATTTTCTTCTTTCATTTGCTTCAAATTTTCTTTTATCTTGTCATATTCAGGATGCCCTTTTCTGAAATTAACACAATTCAAATCTTTTCAGTTTTTTTGGGGATAAGTACATATCATACCTTCCACCATAAAGTAATTTCAAAGAAAATCTTCCAACTTTTTTAAAATGCAAGTGTACTATTGCATATATCTAAATGCCTACACATATATTTCCTTACTGCCTACACTTTTCTCAAACCATCTGATTAGAAATGGTTTCCATTTAAGATGCATTACATCTAGCAGAATTTATTACCTTACTTAGAGGCCCTAAAAAATGGGTTCTCTTGTCCTTTGCATATCCACTAACACACAACTCACATTAAAAGATAGCTTTTGGAGTAGGTCCAACAAATATAAAGAATCAGGCTTCTCTTAAAACTTGGTTGAAAAGGTCTCCTTTCTTACTGAAGAGAGCTAGAAGAAGGAAAGCAAACAATTCTTTTTGCAGTAACCCAGAAGAGCTGCCATCCACCCAACCTGTGTGACTGACTCAGTGATGTGTTTGAAGGAGGTAGAATATATTCATTTCATGGCAATGACTTAACAGCAGGCTCTATCCTGCCCCATGTCAAACCTGAAGGCAGTTCAAAGCCTTGGAAAGCAAGAGAATAGCAGAGAAAGTAACACTACAACACAAATGCCAAGAATAATCATTGAAGGTTCAAAATCTGGCTATTGTGCTCTAAGCTGACATGATTTTACTTTTAGCAGTCAGGTAAGTATGAGTCTTGAGTATTGACAGTGGTGTCACTAAAAGTGCCATCACTTTAAAGAGTGATTTGCATTCATACAAAGTTCATTAAAATGAACCTATATTTTCAAGAGAATATTATGCAGATGGAAAGACCCTGAGCTTGAGCAGTGGGATTTGAGATGTCTTTTAGTTACGTCTAGACACTTGCCTGCTTAGCATGCTGGCTGTTTTCAATTCCATTCTGAGACACATCTCCCTTTAGTGTGACAATGCAGATCATTCTCAGGAGACATTTTATTACATCATGTTACTTCATCACATGACTTTTAGGCCTCCAAGTTCCTTCCATGGATTAGTCTGAAACTGATAATTTCTGATCTTTTTATGTGAATTATTTTATGCAAAATTGAAGTTAAACATCACTCTGAAAGGAATAAAATTGCTTGTTGCCATTCTATTTCACAGATATTCTGTTATTGTATTGACAATCACAGTTTAAAGCAACAAAATCCAAGCTATTTCTAAAAACATATGCATATATTTCAATATAAGGCAAGACAGCCTGTGCTGAATAGAGGTGTCATGATACTGCTGTCAGAGATTCTGAGCTATGGGCTAAATGAAGCCCTAATGGATGGACCTCAGTAATGAAACCTATTCCTGCTTGATTTGCTACAGAAAATCCATTTCTGAGAAGGGGAAACTCTGTACCTTTATTCACAAATATTTGGTTTTTGAGCTTATGGCTTTCTGAGCTATAGATGTGCTTTATATTGGTCACTCAACCAATGGAGAGAATTCTACTTTACAGAATCATAAAATGGTTTGGATTGGACAAAGAAAAATCTATTTCAAAGCCCTCTGCCACAAAGAGGAACATCTTTCACTAGACCAGGTTGCTCAGAGTCCCATCCAACCTGGCCTTGAACAACTCCAGGGATGGAGCATTCACAACTTCTCTGGGCAATCTGTTCCAATGCCTCACCACCCACACAGTAAAGAATTCTTCCATATATTGACTCTAAACCTACTCTCTTTCAGTTTAAAGCCATTTCCCCTGTCACAGCAAGCTCCTGTAAAAAGTCTCTCTCCATCTTTCTCATAGGCTCTCTTCAGGTACTCATAGGCCTCAGTTAAGTCACACCACAGCCTTCTCTTCTCCAGGCTGAACAATGCCAATTCTCTCAGCCTTTCCTCATCACAGAGGTGCCCCATCTCTCTAAACATCTTGGTGGCCTCTTCTGGATGTGCTTCATCCGGTCCATGTCCTTCCTGTGCTGGGGACTTTGCTGGATCATGTCAAGCCCAACATGTACCAGCATTCCCAAGTCCCTCTCAGCAGGACTACTCTCCACCTGTTCATTCCCCAGCCTGTGTTGGTACCGGGGGTTGCCCCAGTCCAGGTACTGCATCCTGCACTTGGTCTTGTTGAACCTCATGAGATTCCCATGGGCTCAGTTCTTGAGTTTGTCCAGGTCCCTCTGAATGCCACTCCATCCCTCAGGTGTGCCAACTGCACTGCTCATCCTGGTGTTATCTGCAAATTTGCTGAGGATGCCCTTGAACTCTTTGTCTGTGTCATCAGTGAAGATATTAAACAAGTTTAAACAGTTTGGGCCCCTCAGGAACACTGCTTGTCACTGACGTCCGTCAGGACTCCGAGCTGTTGACCACCACTCTTTAAATGCAATTTGTTACTATCCAAGATCTACTTGCAATCTAGTAACTACCAAATGCAACAGAAGTTGGCCATGTATTTGTAAAGTCAATTACCTGGGCCTACATTTAATATTAGTGAAGTTCAGCACTTTTTTAATCCTCTGAGCTGTGCCAGACCTGTAGAAAAGGAATGATTAAAGAACTAATGCATTGAAATGAATGTTTTATTTAGAGCCCATTTTACCTGCAAAATGCTTATTGCAATACAGTAAAGACTTGCTTGGGTATCTTACAGAGTTAAGCATGTCTTTTTTTTAGCATTTAATTTGTGTCACTGTAGTATTTCTGTGAAATATCACCAGGAAAATAATTTATTTTTCACTCAGCTCTTTTACCTCATTTATAAGTCTTTGTCTGCACTATGACCTTGTAATAAGTGTGGTCAACTGCTGGCTGTTGCCAGTCTGAACAGTTCTTTGAAGAGTAAAAGGAAGTGTCTAATTTGTACCTCACTATTTATTAATCTGCTATAGTATTGTGTCAAGCATCTTTCCAAAGTTTGTTATGCATTGTGGTTTAACCCCAGCAGGCAGCTCACCCCAAACAGCTGCTCACTCACTGCCCTACCTGTAGGGTGGGGGAGAGAATTGAGGGAGTAAAAGTGAGAAAACTCATGGGTTGAGATAGGACAGTTTAACAGGTAAAACAAAAGCCACACATGCAAGGAAAGCACAGCAAGGAATGCATTCACTGCTTCCCATGGGCAGGCAGGTGTTCAGCCATCCCCAGAGAAGAACACCCCAGGGAGGTGTTCAGCCATGCCTCTCACCACACAAAATGATGACTTGGGATGACAAACACCATCGCTCCAAATGTTCCCCTTTTACTTCTTTTCCCCCAGCTTTATAGGCTGAGCATGACCCCAGACAGTTAGGGATATCCCTTGGGTCAGTTGGGATCTGCTGTCCCAGATCTGTCCCTTCCCAACATCTCGTGCACCACCAGCCTCCTCACTGGTGGGATGGTGAGGAGCAGAGAAGGCCTTGGCTCTGTGCAAGCATTGCCCAGCTACAACTAAAACATCACATTATCAATCTTGCTTCCATCAGAAATCCAGAATATAGCCCCATACCAGCTACCATGAAGAAAATTAATTCTATCCCATCCAAAACCAGCACAACATGTTAAATACAAAAGTCAAATCCCAGTTTCACCATATTTGTTATGCCTCCCTTCAGGAGCTTTTTAAAGCCAAATCACATATTTACACTTGAGCTATAAATTTATCCAGGGTATATCCTGCTGTAAAATCAGAATTGTCAGATAATTAATTGTTTTTTTCCCACCTTTTTTATTAGATGTGATCAGGATTTGTCATCCTAGAATCCTATATTCTAAGGCATCTTTCCCTCAAATGAGTCTTACTGCCAATTTGGGACAATGCAATGATAAAGCCAAAGCAAGAAGGTTTGAGCTAGCAACACATTAAAAAAATCAACAACATTAAAGCTTCAAGAAATAAGACCTGAAATATTTATTCACAAAAGTATGCCGACTGTTGTGCTGTCATCATATTGAAAAAGTTCCATGCTGTTGTCTCCTCATCACAAAAGTTTCATACCTTCTTCATGTCTTCTCACGGGCAGCTCTTCAGCACACTGACTCACTCTCTCTTCCTCACAAAGCAGCCAACAGAACCCAAATCCCTCCACAACAAACCAGGCCTCTCTTTTATAGCACCCTTCTCATTGGCCACACCTGTGGCCTGTTAGAGCCAGGCCTGTTCCTAATCTGTGCTAATTGGCCCAGCTGCAACTCATTAGGGGTGAGATTACTTTCTGCACGATCTTTATTTTCTGACATTCTATCCCCCCACACTTTTGAGCTTTTGCTCCTCGGTCAGAGTTGTGGGTAGAGGTGGTGTGGAGTACTGACTTCTGTAGAATCAGAGTAGGCAAATGCAGCTGTAAGCCTGCTGTCCAAACACACAGTATAGCACCTAAGTTTCTGAGGGCTACATAAATGTTCTGCTTCTAATGAGCACCATTTTTCAAAAAAATTTTCATTTCAGAAAGCTGAACATTTTCATATAAGCAGCAAAGACTCACACAGCGATCCTTGCTACAAAGTTAGAAGTGCTTAAAATAAACCATGGGGTTTTTTAAATAGAATTTTGAGGCAGTATAAATGCAGACAAATGCATCATATTTTCTTAAAATCAGTTTCAACATTTAAATATGCTCTGCTAAGCTGTATCATTTTCTTGGTTTTTCCTCATTTTTTAGTTTCTCTTTGCAACTCAACACCTTGGTGTGATCTATAACCTCATGATATATTACTGTTTTCCTTTAGTAATAATTTTCAGTTCTACATAATGTCAATTTTAATTTTTTAAACATAAAAATAAAGGAATTATAACATTGACCCAATGGTTTTATTTGGGTTTTGGGTTTTTTTTTGTAGAAAAGTTTAGTGACAAATAAAACATAGGTTTAGTGACAAACCAAATACATTGTCAAAAAGAAGCTCTTGAAAGATTCAGCATAGCTGTAGAGGTTAAGGTATGCATTGTACAATTAGGAATAACTTGGTTCAAGATATGGTGAGGCTTCTGATAAACAGAGGAACAGTCTCGTGTACTGGATCTTTCAAATAATATAAATAAAAGCAACAGTAATCTGTCAGCGGTTCCCCGTTATATATATGTTAAAATGACAGATTGCATATTAAAATTGCATTTCTGATCAAAATGTGTTCTTGGTTACAGATGAGCTATTATTGAGTAATTTATTTAGCTTGCTGAAGACATTCTAATGAAAGCAGCTATGAAGTGGTTTCATAGGATAGTGGCATCAGTTGTAAGATAATGTGAGACTTCCTATATTTCCTATCAAGTCAGTGTCTCTCCCTCAGTATTACAGTGAGGTCAGGAGGTGAGAAAAATTTGTCCACATAAGAGATAAAATAGGTATAAAACCATGTTGCAAACTGAAAGCTCAGGGATTCAACTAATGGAACAAATTCTCTATGAGAAAGTTTTTCTGTCTAGTTTGAGATATATTTATGCATCAATATATATTGGTATATATTTTAAAAATTGCAGAGGACTTACTGTTCCACTTCCATCTCAATGACTCTATGGAAGTTGAGTATGTTTGTGGAAGAGAGCAGCCTAGGAGACAAAATCAGGGAGCAGAATCAGAGCCTCATTGTACTAAATAACCAACAGATTAATCAAGCTGAGAGGCGACTATTTGCATTTGAAAACAGAGTGAAATGAATTTGCTACTCTGAGGTCTTAATCTTTCTACTTCTAATCCTCCAGGTAGCTTAATTCAAGTCAATGGCATCACTTGCCTGAGTAAAACAAGCAGAATTTAGCTCTTCCTCAGTGCTGTGCATTAATTAAATGAGGGGCAGAGAGCACTAAAACAGACATACAACAGGCTTGCCTTCAACTCCTTTGTGTTTGCCTGAGAGGAAGATGGACACTCAGAATTGCTGTTTTCCTTTCAAAGGGCAGATTGTGCATACTGCTTTTTTTATATCTCAGTCTTTCATCAGGAAATAATGAAAGACACTGCACTTTCCTCTGTAAGGCTTGTTTACACAGGAAAATTCAGTGTATTTGTGGTGGGATATAATCAGACCAGTGTAACAACCCATTGCTAATACTGATATGCCAGAATAGTTACACCAGAAATTTCTCCATTTTAGACAGCACTTTTGTTCTGAAAGTATGAACATATGGCATGTGGCTGCACTGCTACACCTACAGAAGTCTTCATCCATTGCCTGGGATTATTTCCTATGTATTTTAAGTGTCCTCGTATTTGTTGATGCTCTTGTTGAAATACTTAGTTCTATATTTACACAAAGAGCTCCAACAATGCCCTGTAGCTGAGATTATCACAGGCACATACAATGCCTCCTGCCAATATAATTCAGGGATTAATCCCCATCCAACAGGGAGTTTGGAATTGCACATGACCACCATATGATCAGGGCAGTTATATGACCAGTCTTGACCTCTCTCCACTGTGATTTTTGTTAGAGCTTTCACTCCCTTATCTCCAAAGCCACCACTTCCCTTCTGGCTAAGGACCAGAACTAACTCAAATCTTGTGTCAGCAACAAGTTTTTTCTAGAGAAGCAGGTTTCTAGGAAAGTGGTGGGATCCCATGGGGATAAGAGATGAGAGAGGAAGATCTGTAAGGCTCTAAGGAAATGACAGGTAGGGCCAGTAGATAACAAGAGAAAAGAGGTATGTCATGCTGTGAAAATGAAACTCCCTTATTCCTGTCTATGGCCACTGCTCTCCTTCAGACTTTTCTCATTCCTGTGATGGCCTGGATAACCATGTTGCTTACCTCTTTTTACCCTCCAGAGTCTCTCAAATTGTACAAAAAAGCAAAAGAGGTAAGGCTGTTCCATGGAAGAAGGAAAGGATGCAAAGCACAGCAAAGTCAGAATGGCACCATATAGCTGTAGGCATATATTCCTCAGGTCGAACAAAAGACTGTATGGAAAGAGACAACATTTTCCAGGGTAAAGCAACTCTATGTCCACCCAGGAACAGACAAAACAATCTGTCCTGGCATAAAGTAGCTGCAGGATAATCTGTCCTGGAAAGCAGCTTTGTAGAGAAGCACTTGAGGGTCCTGGTGAACAACAAACTGTCCATGAGCCAGCAGTGTGCTCTTGTGGCCAAGAAGGCCAGTGGTATCCTGGGATGCATTAGAAAGAGCTTTGCCAGAAGGATGAAGGAGGTGATCCTGCCCCTCTGCTCAGCCCTGGTGTGGCCAGATCTGGAGTATTGTGTCCATTTGTCATGTGTCCATTTGTCATACTGTGTCATGTCATATGTTCATTTTGTGGCTCCCTGGTACAAGAAAGACAAGGAATGAGAAGAGGATCCAGTGGAGGGTTATTTTAGAGAATTGGAGCAACTTTGTTGTGAGAGAGCTGGCTCTGTCTAGCCTGAGGAGATGACTGAGGAGGGGATTTTATCATTGTATACAAACATCTTCAAGGGAAAGGTTGAAAAGGTGGGGCCAGGTTCTTTTCATTGGTGCTGTGACAGGACAAGGGGAAAGGTGTGCAAACTGAAACACAGGAAGTTCCATGTGAATATGAGGACAAATTTATTTAAACTGAGGGTACCAGAGCAGTGGAACAGGCTGCCCAGAGACATTGTGGAGTCTCTTTTTCTGGAGACATATAAACCAACTCCTTGACACAAACGTGTGCAGCCTGCTCTAAGTAGACAAGCTTTGGCAGGGGGTTGGACTGAAGGAACTCAGAGGTCCCTTCAGCCCCAACCAGGGCTTGAAATATTCTGAGATGCAGGAGAGCCAGTACCAGAACCTACTTGAAACCACAGGGCAAGAACTTCAAATGCAATGATAAGAAAAGTGAAAAGAAGAAAAGAGCAGCACCTTAGCTGACCCTTCTTTATCTTCCCCACTCAATAATTTTCTCCTTGTCAATTTTTCCACGTCATCTGCAATGCCCACAAAATATCTCAATAACAAGCTTCGCACCTGGCAACATCATGATTCCCCCTTTACTAGCTCCTTTTAAGTCTTGGGTTGGGAACAAAGGGAAGAGAAAATTAGAACCATTAGTAACTGTTTCTGGGCTGTTTCCTTATCAGAGATGTTAATTGCATCATATGAGTCTACATGTGATATTTCTTATTAATTTTCAATGTTATAGTAATTAGGCTAAAAGCAATCAGCTGGGACACTCAATGCTGTTATCCAATGTGATGTCTGAGCCCTGTAATTCTAACAAAAGGCAGGGTGAGAGGTATTGTGAGTCATTTTAAATCATCCTTAAATAGGAGAGGAAATAAACCACAGATTTTTCTTTTTTTGTCTCGCCTTTTGTGTAGTAAACAGCAGAGCAAATGTTCTTCTAACCTAAATGGGAATGTAAAAGGAGTGCTGTATCATAGCAACAGCCAGAGGTTTGTCTCAATATTTGAATGATTATGAACATCCTTGTTAAGTGTATAGTATACTGCTATGTCATAAGAAAAACCTAGTAAATTACTGCTATAAAAGTGAGCTGTTGAAGCTGAGTATCTTAGATTCCTTAATGATGGTATTTATTTAGCACTGCAGGAGTGAATTCTTATTCCCAGGCATTCTTTTTAATGACAGGAGACATATCATAAGAGGATGAATAATAAGTCCTGATATACTGGGAGCAAAAACTCTCAGATGTGTTTTGAAATTGTGTTTAACACAAAATTGAATTTTCAAATCAATGTGCAAAGTAACCTTTTTTAGGAATAAAGTTTTTGTGTCTACTGTTCAAACTGGGTGAATTGTCAATGAGCTGTAATGGGGAAAGCTTGTTTTATTGACTTTTGTGGCAAAAATAGTATCTTTATTAGCATTTCATCTGTATTTGTCCAGAACAGGGGTTATGTGGTAGGCTGGAGGGGTTTTTTTAGATTATTTTTTTGCACCAGGTTACTTAAGTCTGTTTTGTCCAGTTCTTAAATATTGTGTGTTGCAACCAAGCAACACGACTAATGTTTTGAAAAGCACCTAACTATGTTCTTACACCAGGGCTGCATTCACAGAAAAATGTGCTGTTACAAAATGTGCCTTGCAAAGACACTGCTGGCCAGGGAATTCACTCTGTAGCACCATGGGAGGAGAGCACCATGTACACCAGGAGAGGTATTTCTGTCATGTGTTTGTGTGTGCATGTGTGTATAGAATCAGGGCTTTTAAGGGGGAAGCATAAAACCTCATCAAGTCAGGAAAAGAGCTGTTACAGCTGCTGGTTAGTAAGACACATGGGGGAAAGGTATCTTAAAAAAGTTATTAACATGACCCTGCATGAAGTACTTGAATTAATCTAGGAACCAGAGTAATAAACCTAACTGGACAGCAGGCTTCATTTGTGTGCTGACACTCCCTGTCACAAGTTATTTGTTTTATTCAATGTAAAAAATATTAATCAGGAAGAATGGAGAGTATTCTCTTTCCAGTAAAACCTTCTTACTGGCTGAAAAATGGAAATGGTTATGAGGAACATGGAGAGTACAGCTAACACAGCTCATTACCCTTCAGATGTACTTTAAGAAACAGGAAACTTTAAAACCCAGGTTTTTGAGATGTGCCTTTAATCTGTAAGAACAAGCAAACATTTCCCAGTGGTGAATCCTGACTGGAAGGAGCCACTTGTTCCAGCTGTGACCACACCTCTGCTTGTTCAACTCAAAGAACTGCCAAACAAGGTTATTGCCCTTCAGTGGGAAGTTTGGAGGAAGAAAAAGCATCTCCATTCTTTCCCTCCAGCAGATTAATCAGTTTTTCCCTAAAACTTCATGACAGCTGGTACTCTGACCACATCAGATTAGTTAGGGCTTGGCAGCACCCCCATGGTTAGCCCATGAACACCAGTATGGGAAGTGAACCTCACCACTTCATCCCATTTTGGTGCTGAGTGCCAGTCTCTAAACTCTAGTCTATGGATATGTTTGTTTTGTGAAACATAATTGATTGCTGAATTTGGGGATTTATTTGCCTTGGCATGAACTGGCTGCTCAAGTTTGGCTTTCTCTGTGGCAAATGTTTTGGTTTTTTTTTTTTTTTTTTGGTTGTTGTTTGTTTTTTCTTTTGTTTTGGGGTTTTTTTGTTTGTTTGTTTGTTTTGGAGCTACAGTATTTTGATCTGATTCTAAACTAATAAATAAATACTGATTTTGCTAGTGATGTGGGCCAAAGTCATCTAATACGCTCCTTTATAGAAGCTCTGACAAATACAGAGAGAAAGTAGGGAAAGATAATAGAGAGGCTAAATAGGATATGCATGGAGTATCTTAATTTTGCTACAAGCTGGGCTAATTAGCTCTAATTCCTTTCAATGAAAAGGTGATAAATAAAGCTACGTTGAAGCTCTTGTCTCTTATCCTTTCCTTGCTTCAGTACTTGTATTACTCTATTGTGTTTCTCCCCTAATTTCTGTATGTGTCTGAGAAGAATCTGGCCCTTTCATTTTAAGGAAGAAATCCTTGAAGTCAGAACTCTCTCTGGCACTAAAAACTAGTGCAGAGTACAACAGGCAACAATTTCCCTGAGCTGGTTTCTGGACATACCTGAAGGTGTTACCCCTCCTTGGAAACAGCTTCTCTGCACTGTAACATTACTTCTTTTGGAAAAATAGGTATGTTCATTTTTCCTGAACATGAAAATTTGACATGGTTGAGTCAAGTTTCTTTCTCCTGTAACCATCCTCTCTCCTCAAATTGCTATTGTAGAGGTAGATTTTTCTTTAAATTAAAATGAGAGTTTCAGAGTGCCCCTCTATTTTGTAATAACAATGGATAATGGCCTGTAGTCCTTTGTCACTGAAAAATACATGCTTTCAGCTGAAAAGATGCATTTTTCTTATCCTTGGTCTCTTTTCCCACCCTCTTTGAAATCTAAGAAATGATGCAGCAGATGCTGAGCTGCAAACTAGAAGACATATATGATTTAAGTGTCAGTTGCCTGGTATTTTTTTGCCTGGTTCTTTTAGTTCACTATGACAGAAGACTGCAGCTGTGCAAATTAAAATAGAAATCTTAAAAAGATCATAATTTTTATTTCTTTTTTTTTCCCCAGCTATTTTTAAAATTTTCAAAACTATGTATTCTTTGTCAAATAAAATCAATATTTATCTTATTATACTTTTTTACATGCTAATTTTATTGTTTCCAGGGGCAACTACAGAGGAAATAAACACAAACAGCCAGTGTGTTCTATGTTTATTTTCTATTTATTATTTTGTTGTGGGCAAAATGTTTGGGAGGATAAACTCATCATCATATTTTTGCTCTGTTAAATTGGCCGATTCTTGGTGCTGTTCACAACAGCCTCAACAGATTCCAGGGAGACGAAAGGGCTGGTGGGCTACATTCTGCCTTTTTTCCACATGGGAATTTGGGAATGAGGTGGGGTTTTATAGCTGATGACCTCACCTATATACCAGCAGAATGATCATATGTGTTGTTTAACCAAGGGCCATTAGCTATTGCTTGGGAATGTTTTAAATATTAATATCCTGGACACCATTGCTGTGTGGGTTTTCTTGAAACTCACCTTTCTACATGAAGAATAATATATAAAGGAGTCAAATTAAATAATTTGGCTATGCTACAGCTAAACAGTGTGTGTTGTACAAGGGAAGCCCCCTGTATTGTTATGTACTTTGACGATTGCATTTCCTTTTAATCTGTTCTCTTAAAACTCCTACAATCACTACACCAATTTGGTTTCAGGGTCACAGCTCAGTCCTATAGGTCAAAAGAGAGAGTCCAAGGAATGATGATTTATAAAGCTGCAAATTCATTTGAATGTTTACCAAAAGATACTTTGTAGTCTTTGCCCTTGCTGTTTTCCTGCTTCAGATTCTGTTTTAGGGTACAATCCAACCTGAATGCATTAACGTCAGACTATTTTTTCCCACTTTTCTCACCTTTTCAAATTTTGAGCAGACTCCACTCCAGAAATGAGCAGCCCAACAGTATATCTTACTAATATCAGAAAAGGCAATGCCTGAAGCGGTTGCAAAGATCGATGAGGGAGCTTTGGAGAGATGACTGACATAAACATTTCAGCTATGGAAAGGAATGAAGCTATTGAAGCAGGAAAAAAATCAGACTAAGGAACCAGAGACCTCTAAAACAAAAAGTTTGGCTCCATTTCTATTGAAGATACATTAAAATAATCACGATTTTTCTGTAGGCTACAAAGAAGGCTTAGGTTTCAGTTTGTTACTTTGTTAATAAAAGTCACTTCTCCACCTATAAATAATCAAATGTTTTAAGAAAGGTGAAATATTTTGCAATATTTTGGTGCTCTCTTGAGGCATTCTCACATCCTCTATGTGTAGACTGATTTTCCCCTCCTTTATTCTACCCATCACCTGATACTTTTATCCATTGGATGGATTAGAGATTATGTTGCTGTGATGGTTAATCACTTGTGAAGGATAAAAATATCACAGTGGAGCTGGATGAGTTAAATTTAACGGGTGTGTAGCTGACAGGCATGTACAGGATAAGCACTTTTATTACGTACTTCTCAGCGCCACTCAGTTCACAGTGTGCTCCACAAACATTGGCAAGGAAATATGTCATGTGCCAGGGAATGAGTAAGAGATTTGTGTGAAATATGGATGCCAAGAATGTCTAATTATAGCTCATGAAAGACCAAACAATAACCAATAACAAAACCCAACAGAATAATTCCCTCAAACCAAAGGTGGATTAATGATTTTTGCAGACAACTGACAATACTAATAGTCACCGAAATTCCTACGTGGTCAAGAATCCATGGGTAAAGAAGTGGCCTAGATCTGTGGAAAAGAGGTTCTTGTCATGACAGAATGCAGGATGAAATCATCTTTCCTTGTCCAAAAGGCACTCCAGCATCTTAAATAGAAAACTATGTGTTAAGCTATGTTGGAATCAGGGAAGGAGCAGCTTTTTCCCAACTAGAAAAAATCAATCTGACTTGTACTTCCAACATTCAAAATAAGGCAGCAGATGGAGTTGCTAGGAGACAGAAGGCAAAGAACAAGAGCATGAATGTGCTCTAGTGTCTCTACACAATAGCAAAGAGTATATGAAATGAGCTGGAGCTTTAGATCTCACCATCAGCTATGACTGTTACAAGTGATGAAATGCAGTCTTTGTGCTAACCAGAATGCTTAATCTGAACAATTTTTAATAAGGGGATCTATGACAATTGTATTATGTGATATTTAATGCTGCTCTGCAGGCAATCCTTGTAACCACAGAATTGCAGTATAATTCAGATAGGAGAGATCTTGGGAGGTCTAGCCCAGCCTCCTGCTGAAATCATGACCAGCTCTGAGGTCAGACCAGGATGCTCAGGGATTTATCCAGTCATCTCTTCCATGAATGGAGATGGTGTAACCTCTCAGCACAACCTGCTCCTCCTGACAGCACTCATGGGAAGAAAGGTTTTCTTCATATCCTCTCTGAACCACTCTTGCATTAATTTGTGCCTGCTGCCTCTCAGCCTCACACCACTTTCTCACTGTGGCTCCACCTCTTTACTGACATCCCTGCAGGTACTGGGGGCTTCTGTCATGTCCCCCCAAAGCCATCTCTTCTCCTGACTGAGCAAGCCTCAGTCCCACAGCCTTGCTTCATGGGACAAATGGTCCAGCCACAATCATCCTGGCTGCCTCTGCTGAACTCATCCCTGTTTATTGCTGCTTACCGTACTCAACACCTAAAACTGGACACTATTATTCATGTGACCTAAGAAATGCTGGCTTTTCTGCTGTTAATACAGTTCTGGATGATGTCAGCCATCTTCGGCATCTCTTGCCAAGGTGCACTGCTGGCTCGTGTGTGGCTCATGCCTAATTTTGAACCCACCAACACAGGAGGTCAGCAGGAGCCTGCTGCCACTCCAGGGATTTTTGTTGACTGGCCAATATAAGTACAAAGAGATAGTGCAAGGTGGAAAGAGTAATAGGGCCGTGTGCAGTGTTGATAAAATGTGAAGTGAAAGTAAAGCCTGGCTGAGAAGTTGTCTTGGGAAAGATGAAATGGATGAGGAATGAAAGAAGTGTCAGTAGGCTTTGATTATAGCACACTTAGAGTAAGAATGATTTTGTAACAAATAATTTTCTTGTAGATGCATCTCACATAATTTGACCACCACTGGATAAGAAACCATCATGAAAAGGGCTTTGTTAAATAGATTAGAGAACAAGTTTAGAATATATATATTAAAATATCCATTAAATAATTATGTTCTTCATGTACTTTTTATGATAATTTTATTTGGTGAAAAAAAATCTATCCAGTTTTAGGAAAATACTTATATTTAATAATAAATATAAGAAGAAAAGAGTTTATCAGTTATAGTATTATAAGGTCATCAGATTTTGAGAGAGATGTCTGTAGAACAAAGAAATATGGTGAGCAATATCTAAACCAGTACTTAATTGGTTCTATGAGTGGAGAAAAATTGCCAGAGAAAAAAGTTTGCTGGGAAAAAAATACTGGGTAAAAGGCATAAAATATTATCGTTCTTATGTGAATTTTAATAAACTACTTGAATAAGTATAAATTATTAATTTAAATATTTATTCCAAAAGCAATTTTCAATAAATTGTCACTTTATTTGAATAATAACTCACAAAACTACAAAGATTGCCACTTTTGAGCAATTTATTGCATGTTGATGATGTAGAACTCTACTTGTCCTGTGTAGAGTTCAGAGTTATCATTCTAATCATAGTTGTTAATGATCAAAGAAAATCCCCAAGCCTTGAACTATGTGTTTGTGTTCTTATGCAATAGGTTGCAGGTAATCACAGAGCTGACATAAAGAAAAAAAAAAAAAACAAAAACAAATAAAAAATAACAAAATTGTTTGCAGATTCTAGAAAATCCAGATAATAAGGCATCTGGACAGAACCACAAGAAGGACAGAAAATAGAAACAGACATTGGGGTGAAAGTGGACAATGAATCTGGGAGGAGTCACCAAACAAGAAAAAGTAGGGTGTGCATGCAGGAATCTGTACACAGCATGAAGCCCCAAGGCAATGCTGGTTAACCAAACCTGATCTACAGCATTCAGCACTGGCTCTATCAGTGGTTAAAATAAAAACAAACAACACCCCCCCCCAAAATAGTCAAGTAAGTAAAGTAAGTAGGGCATTCAGTGCATGACTGGCTGATACTAGCTCTCAAGCTGAGACTTAGCAGGAAATGAGCTTCAAATAAGCTTCAATAGTTGGCATAACCAGACTTTTCTCAGTTGCAATTTCTCTGGGTTTGGCTTGCACACAACCTCTGTCTGAAAGGATTCAGCAGGGAAAGGATGATTGTGTCTGTGCTGGTCCCACCACCTGCTCTAAGGATGGATTCCCACTTCTTCAATCAGTGAATTGTGTTCTACAACTTGCTGCACGCCCCCTCGAGCAGCCTGGCCCTATCTATAGCACTGGGATATGACAGATGCAGCAGCTATCCCTTGCAGCCACTTACTCCCAGGCATCTTAAACACTGGTGTATTTGTGCAGGATGCCAAGGGTGTGTTTGCATAAGGAGTTATGTATTATGACAGCTTGCTGCCTGCTAGGAAGGGGTTTGAAGGCTGGGCCAGGTGGAGGTGGTGGGAGCTGGCTTGCTTCCACCCATAGTGCTTATTGGAGCAGGCCCTGAGATGGTTTTATCATTGAGTCATTTCCAGGTTTTGGCTGGGTGGATACCAACTTTCTCCATGAAGGATCCAGCATGTGCACGTGGGCAACAGGAGCAGGCCCAACTGACAGCTCAGATGTACCCAGAACTCATGTTTGCCAGGTACTTTAACTCAGTCTTACCACCTGGCAAGCCTTCAAAGTGAAAATAGGCACATCTCATCTAGGAAAGCAAATGTTCACAGTCTTCACTGCAGTGTGGAAACCTTCTTTCTGCTAATCTTCAAGTCTCCACATCCAGAGTACTATAAATATTTACAATATTTTCCCATGTGCCTATGGAATATAAATACCAAACTTGTAGAGAAATCATTAAGATTCAGACCCAGGACATGCCTTTTTAATACCAGTATAAAAATAAATAGCTGATAATATCCCTGATTTTATTATCCAGGGACATTATATCTGTGCATTAAAAGGCAGAAATTCTAGGATGAAATTAGATAAGAAAAAACATTAACTGAGTGGTGAGAACTCTTTGGGTTGTCTGCATGCTTTGTGGATGGAACAAGTTCCCCAAGTGCTCAAAAGAAGGTTCACCAAGTCAGATTTGAGGGGAACAACAAGGCTCTGCATTTTCTTTGTGTCCTGGCTGAAGGAAAGGTAGGAGGGAGCAGAGAGCAAAGAATGGACAAAAAGTTCCCTCATTGCACTGTGGTTCAAGAGGTCCTTGTTGCCTTTGCAGCCATGCAAAGGTGATGTATATTTTCCATTCCTTTCCTAAGGGTAATAGTAGTTCTCTGCACTGAGCTGGCATTCAAAGCCAGGCTGGCTAGCACTTCATGGAATGGCACCACCAAGCCAAGTACAGCATCTGAATTGGCACAGAATATGCTCTGTGAGTCTTTCTGTGCCTTGCTGCTTTTTACAAAGCCTTTTTCTACTTGTGATGTAAAAGTCTCCTCCTGAAGACAGGGTTTTTTTCCTTTAGGGTGGGCCCACTCTTAATTTTGAAAGTTGAAATAATAACACAGAGTTGTTCTCTTTGCTTTTTCCTTTATAATTTCAGCTCATGCTCAAGCATTGAAAAACTAAGATTCAGATCACTACTCTGCTGATGGAGAGCTCAACCCCACCGTCTCCACATTCTAGATAAATCCTTTCTCTACCAGGCTACTTTGGGTTCAGATCCTCCTTCCTTCTGTTTCTGGAGCTGTGGCACTATTCAATTCTGCCATTTGTTCACTTGTCTGCATGACTTATAGCCCCATGGTTAGATTACCTTTTCACAGAAGGGAGATGGGGATTTGAGCCTCCATCAGGTTCAGGACAAAAGGTGGAGTAAGTCCCAGGTCCTGGTGTCCTAATATTTGTATAATTTGACACAGAGTGGGTAATACCATAATCATTGCCTTTGGAGTACATAAAGAAAAATTGCAAAGTCCGTTTGCTATTTTTATGGAACCTCACTTTATTGCAGTTTGTCTTATTTTTAGATCAAGTACTGGACTGGGATCTTTGTGGAGGTGAAGCAGATGGGAGGTATCAGGTTATGGTTGGTGTGACCCTTAGGATATATATATGTTAGGTCAATCTTCATAACGCAAATTAAAACCAAACAAGAAGGCAATTGGCAAATTCGTGTGATTTTGGGGGCAGGGTACATAAAGCAGACTTGCTCTTGCAGTGTTGAATACAAAATCACGTATTCATTCCCAATACTGCTTCCACCCCAGGCCCTTTTAGGTAGAAAGAAAACGGATCAGCTCTGGAGGAAGTCTCTGTTCTTCTTTCTCTTCGCATGCACATCTCCACTGTGTCTGTGGCACTTGGCACATTGTAGTCTGTCATCATTCCACAACTTGGCTTCCTGTGGTGTGAAATCATTAGCTGATTTAGGCTTGTCAGGATTGGCTCTGCCCCGTGGTGCAGTGGGAAGACATTCCTGTAGAGATGAGTTCAAAAGCAGTGCTGCCACCTAGACAGCAGTTGCCACATCAAGTGGCACTGGCAAATTAGGACACAGACTTTTCTCTTCTCTGACCATCTTAGCAAAACTTTCAAGGTATCTCTATTATATTGTCAATTTCTTTTTGTTTCTTGCTGGAAACAAAATTTGCTTGGGCGCCCCTACATTCCTTAAATTTGTGTATTCTATATGTTGTTGTCATAAGTTCTTATATGGGTGTGGCAGTTTAATGAAGATGTGGTGAGGAGGTAAGGGGTGAAACATGTATTTTAAAAGGCAGTAAGAAATGCTGTAAGATGATCTCCTGTCTTTCATTAGAATCTAGTGTGTTATTTATCAGTGAAAATGCCATTGCAGAACAGGTTCATACAGGAAATGAAACTTCAGCAAAAGTAGGTGGCAGATAAAATCAACATTCAATTCAGCTCACTCTATGTAAAAGGAAAATATCCACATCATTTTGAACTCAGGGACATGCAAAATCTTTGCTGGTTTGGGGTTTAAATTAACACCTATCTAAAACAGCTGTTAATATGCTTTAGTGGTTCCATGTACTAAAACTAAATTTATCTTCTAATTAAATGAGATAGTCAAAACCTAGCATTTAATCTATCTTAATGAATTCCTAAAGAAGGGGTAGTGTTTAATAGCCTCTTTTGACTTTGTTGTATTAAGAATGATAAAGGAAAGAAATTTAAAAGTCTAAAGTGAGTCTAAATGAGGCTTTTTTCATTTACAAGTGCCATTGTAATAATTCTTATTTATTTCAAAGTAATTTTAAAGGTGATAGAAACAAGTTTTTAACCTTGGCAATTGGATAATCTCAAAAAGGGGTAATGATATGAAATTACCACTCCCTCCTCCAACACAAAGCAATTATTAAAATTTGTCAACCTGACATCTTGGGATTTTATCTGACTTCTTACTGCAGAGGCAGTGAAGCTTACCAGATAATTCAAATTAATACAGAGGGCTTATTTTTGCTACTGAACTTGATGGTCAGCTGTCTACACATAGAAAATCCATTTGAAAAGATTATAAAGCATGGTGATTTAGAAGATGTGCACTTATTCCTTTCCATTCAGCTTGATTAGCCTTTTATACCTCACAATGGTTTGTCTAAAAGAATTGTCAAATTTGAGGGAGTTTACTCAGCATTTTGAATTTATAACAAAAGCCCATGACATGGAAAGCCCCTCTTGGTTTTCTGCAATGCCAACAGCTCCCAAAGCCATGAAATATAGTTGACCAAGATACAAAGAACACAAAAAATCTTGAATCCTGAACATATTGAACACATCTGCAAACACTGAGTAATATCAAAAAGAAAATCACTGGACTTTTAATGTCAAAAATGTGATGGGAGGAGCCTATTTCCCCTCTCTCCTCTGAACAGCACATCCATTCACTCCATCTGCTTTCCTCCCTACTCAGATCAACATAACTGTTCTACAGGATATAAGCTGTTTTTCAGCTCTCTGGGTCTCTTGGCTCTTCCACAAGTGTTATTAATGCTGGGAGTCGTGCTGATTTCATCCCATTCCTAGTAGTAAACACCACAGATTTTGTCTCATCAACACAGGGCTATCCCTGTGCTTGCAAATACAGCAGTGCCAGGAACCTTGCTTCAATCCTCTCTGGCCAGCTGGCATGGACTAGTCTTGTTCTTACTACTGAAGGCTCATAAACAAGTTTGCTACATCCCAGCTAACTATTGGGAAATAGTGCATGGCTTTTCTAACTCTGGGCCTAAGCTGAGGATTTGTTTGGGAACTGGCCAGGGCCTCATACCAGGGACTGTTTCACTTCTTTAACAACAGAGAAGGCAAAATCACAATGTCAGCGTTGGTCTGCCAGTATAGACATAACCAGGTGGATTTCTCTTTAAGATCTTACTGGATCTCTTTCTGGATCCATAGTTTTCTGGAGCTGGTGGGAAACCTTCATGTCTCTGCTCCCAGCCCAGGCAGTAGCAGTACAAGCACAGGGGGGACCCCTTAAAAAAATATTTCTTCAGTATCCTTGTCCTGACTGTGAAAAAGGGAGAGAAGTCTGACTTTTGTTATACAGGGACAGTGTTACATCTTTTTTACAGACAGTGTCTTTATTGTCTGTCCCTTTTGGGAAATCAAAAATTTCTCGGGTCAGAGTCTGAAAATTTTTCAGAAGGGAAAATAGCACAGCACAGCAAAGAGGTTAATTTTTAGAAGATTCATTTCAACTAACACCTTTGACAATCTGGTAAAATCTTACATGCTTGCCTGTAAAAGATAGTGTTTAATTTATTTCAGAAAAAGCAGGTTAACAGCCTGATATTTCCAACCCAATGCAAAGAGAGCATTATGAGAGCTGAGGCAGCACATAAGTCCCACACAAATCTGACTCTCTGAGATTTATTTCTGTAAACTGACAGCCACAAACTTCAAATAATGAAACTGAAGTGAAAAAAAAAAACACCAAAAGATTCCTCTATTACAGAATATCTTGCATAATATTAAGCTTCAAAGATTTCCATTTCTAATTTTATCGTAGCTTTTTTTTTTTTTTAACTTTTTGTCACACAGCAAGAAGGGCAGAGTTGCCACATCCTTGCATCTTGTGATGTGGTATGTAAGTCAGCTGAGTCCTAGTGTGAAAAAGAAAACAAAGCGTTTCTAGTTTGCCCCAAACACTTCTTTTAATTGTAGTACATTTAATTCATCATGGGCCTGTCAGATTTCAGGCTACAGAATAAACAGGCTTTCAGAGATACTGGTGGCTCCAAGCATGACTATTTTTAAATTTAAACAGTTTTTACTTCTGTTTGTTTGCTACACAGTATTTTCCTCAGTGGTGTTTTTATGCTGAACTGAGACTTGGCAGTGTTTTCCATTGGAATGTTACACTGTCATGTAAGGTCATAAGGGAAAATGCCACTCGGTGTTTCCCAGTGATTGTACACATGTAACATTATTTCTTTTCATTGAACTCAGCTTTTATTTCTGAGAAATAACTGTTATTTTAGCTTGCATCACTGCAGATATTATTAGTCATAAACCTATGCAGCTATTTGTCTTATGTTCAATAGTCAAAGAAATCCTTCCTTCCTTCCTTCCTTCCTTCCTTCCTTCCTTCCTTCCTTCCTTCCTTCCTTCCTTCCTTCCTTCCTTCCTTCCTTCCTTCCTTCCTTCCTTCCTTCCTTCCTTCCTTCCTTCCTTCCTTCCTTCCTTCCTTCCTTCCTTCCTTCCTTCCTTCCTTCCTTCCTTCCTTCCTTCCTTCCTTCCTTCCTTCCTTCCTTCCTTCCTTCCTTCCTTCCTTCCTTCCTTCCTTCCTTCCTTCCTTCCTTCCTTCCTTCCTTCCTTCCTTCCTTCCTTCCTTCCTTCCTTCCTTCCTTCCTTCCTTCCTTCCTTCCTTCCTTCCTTCCATGGAAAATTCTTTCTTTTCTCTGTAAAATCTTCAAAGATATAACTCTTTAATACAAATCTATTATAGTCTCTGCTAGAATCCCTCAAAGTAGTGTTTAGAAGCTTTTAGAGAAGGAGAGGATTGGATTAATTCATTCTTTGATTTATTTTGAATTGCAGCCTTTTGAATGACAGAAATGCAATGCCCATTACCTTGCAGATGGACACATCTGCAAATCTGTTAAATAACAGAGTATTGCTTGCACAAGCTGTAATTTAAAGGTTGAAAAACCTTGCATCATCCCTGAAATATAAAACCACAGATGCTCAGTTTCCCAACACTGCATTTTACAAAGCTCTGAGCCAACTCTTTAAGTAAGCCCTTATGTAGTCCTGTTCAGTCCTTTTGAAGAGAAATTAAGGGTATCTTTTTTATTTCAGTATGAATTCATCTGAATAGAGACAAATTAAGAATATATCTCTTTTGTTCTGTTTGATTGCTGGAATGTCAGTGGAAAATGAATCTTCTTCATTACAAAATAATTTCCCTTTCACACATGACCTTGTCTGAGTACATTTTTAAGCACTTTGCACTTACCTAGTGCTATATTACCATAGGTCTCTAGCTGCAATAGCCTGTGGGTTTATATCAGAGGTGAGATGTCATAGGACTCCAACTCTCTATGATAATTGTGAGGGTTTTAATTATTTCTGAAATGTCCTTTAAATCCCATTAGAGATGGAGGTCCAGCTACAAAATCGAGTCACACGCCTCAGTTCTTGATAAATTATCTTGATGTGATTACTCTTGCTGTTCAAACTCTTGCAAGCCAAGCAATTTTGCTGCAGGAATGTCATTAACCACAAATAAAGGAGGCTTGATTATTGTTTCTATTATGTTAAGGTATCATGTTTATACCAAGCAAACTCTCCAGTGAGTTTCAGTGAAGCACAGTGCACTTGGAATGAGCAGGTATGGCCCAGTAAACACCCCTGTATGCATATCAGCTCTGGTTCTACAAGCAGTAGATGTGTGTTAGCATGGCAGTGACCCAGGGTGAGTATTCCCACCTCCAAGGAAGGGCCAATTCCCATAAGTGTGGTGCTACATTAAAACTGCATTGCATTGCAATTAGGCTAAAGCAAGCTGCAATACCTTCACTCAGCGATGCATTTCAGGTACATGCACACCCAGATACATGCAGCAGATAGAAACTGCTCATGTCCAAAAGTGTATTTACACTACAACATTGGTGAACCTTGTGTTTATTCCAGGTTCCAGCACCTTGTATTGCAGATGTGTTATTTTAGTCTGATGTGGAGCAGGGTGGTTCCAGCCAGGGGATGGGGGATGTAACTGTGAACTGCTTTGCACTGGAGTCCATATTATATAAAATGGATATGGGCCTGTACATACTCCACCCCTGCAATACAGGAGCCTTCATGCTTTGATTGGGGCAAGAAAGACAGAAAAACAAGTCCACCCCACATTATAAAAAAGCTGTCATTTGTTTGAAATATTCCTGGATCAAACACCAATTTCTGCATGATGTGGCCATTTTAATTTTCTCTCCTCTGCCAAAAATAATCAGTTTTTTATTTAGGTACCAGTGTGAGATGGATGGTCAGAAATACCTTGACTATTGAACAACTTACAAATGGAATACAAATAACTTTCACTAATTTGGATGGCAAAAGCCTTGGACTTCTGAAATTTAGCTTAAAACTGGAAATCAGGTTCTCTGTTGCTACACTTTGCAGTGAAGTCATAATTGTGTGTTTGACATTAGTCTGTTGCCATGGATAGTAGGAATCAGGATAGGATGTGATGACATTAAAAGGTCACTTCAATCTCTAATAGCTTTGGTTCTGGAAATGACTAATGGCATTGTGCTGCTACAAATGTAGAGCTGGAGCAACATGATGAACTGTAACTGACTCTTGTATAAGCATAAATACCTCTGAGATTTAGAAGAAAGATGACAGAGCCCTATTAAAAAGTGAATGGGTTTATTTTTCATCTTGTTCCTTTCTGAAAGAGATTGCATACCTGGTCATTGGAGAGAGTCATTTATTTGGTACTGAAATGTAACAGCAAAATGGGTGTATCAATAAATGTTATTTCTGTTATAAATCTATGATTGTATTTAAACAATTAACTCTGGATAATTAGTTACAGGGGATTTACTTGGACCAATAAACATCACTATTTTGGTATCTCAGAAATTTCAAGACTCTTTTAAGATGTGGCTCTTCTCATCTGATCATAGGAAATAAGGGATAATGTTTATTTTCAGAAGGAAATATTTGAAGTGTCTAACTGAAACCACGGAGTTCCTGCTTGATTTGGAACAGTTGGGCTTGATCTGGCAGAAGAACATGACCGAGTTATTCTGAATGGTTAGTCCTGGTGATTATGTCAGAAAATCTTTAGGGGATGGAAAAGAGATGGAACACAGATTTCTATTAAAAAAACTGTTAAAACAAAAATAAACTCAGCATATATAAATTGTGAAGGCTGTTTTATAGAACTTCTGTGATGCTCTAATATAATCTTTTTATTCACTCATGCAACTCATCAGGAAATTTTAAAAAAAGATATAAAACTCTATATATAAAAAAATCAAAGTCTTTCCACCATCCCTCTCCCTTTTTAAAATACTTTCTTCCACTTCCCTTCCCTTCTATTCCCTTTCTCCCTCTTTCGCTTCCTCCCTTCTTTCCTTCCTTTAAATTTTTTTAATTGAAGGCATTCTATAATCTGTCCTTCTATTAAGCTGGCCATTTTACCACTTAGTTGTGTAACCATTTTCCATCTGCGATGTATTTATTAATCATTCAGTGTTGCCACATGTTTCATTGCACATTTTGCATTCCTGAGAGCAGTTTGTAGGTGGTGTCCTGTATTTGCAAATCTGGGCAATCCAGCCCAAGCTGCTATTCACTGCTGCTGAGAAAAGGGAGAATCTCCTGGCCATTTGCAGAGGCAGTTACACTTTGCCTGCAGGAGGAGAATAACCAAAGAAAGAGTAAATCCTGCCTTTAATCTCGAGTGCAGAGGTAATTTTTTCTCCAGTATTAAGTTTCCTTCTGAGGATGCACAACTGCACCATTGGAGCATCTGTCTTGTGTCTTGGCACATGCTAGAGATTATCAAAGCGGCAGCTTCTGTTTAAAGAAATAGAAAAGCAGGGTTGCAGAACATTCAGACCGCAAAGCAAGGAAGAGTCATAAGAGCCAAACTATATTAAATGTGGTTTTTTTCAGCATTTTGCCAGTGTGCAAAATGACAAGGTAGTTCAGGTGGCACAGTTCTGAAATAGTTCAGTCACTTGTATACAATTTGGGCATGTAGATTTTTTTTACTATCCATTTTTCAGTTCTGTAGATAATCAGTCTATCCATTAAAATAGTGTCACTATTTTCCATGGCAGTGAGAAGCAGCATTTTTTTACCAATATTTTTTGTTACTTATGAGACAAATTTAAACTCTTCTATTAAATGATAATGAATAAACCTAGGCATCTATAAATGAGAAAAAGTTTCTCAAAATGAAGCTGATTCCGTTCATACTCATACTACTTTTGTACAAACATAAAATTGAGTCAAGCAAAGCATTTCCATAGTATTTCTATAATTCATGAATTAGTGTCATCAGTACAGAGAAGGCAGACATTCTCAATATACAAATAATAATTGAAATACATATTTTAGGCACCTAGTTCTTTTCAGGAACTTGAGCTCTCAAGTATTGCTTGTGAGTAATCATCAGTATCAGTAATCTCCACAAGATTTATTAATGCCTTGCTAAAAAGCGCTGGTGTAATTGTCCAGCACTGTTTTCCTTTTCATATAGGGAGATGAAAATCCCAAGCTCTGTCATCATCACCTGGCTTGCATTCAATAATTCAAAATTAATTTAAGTGATCAAGAACTGGGCGTGAACTTCTCTTAAATATCAGGAGAGTAGGTAATAAAATAAAACCAATCAGTCAAATTGTAGCAGCTCTTTTCTGTGTCCTCGTGGGAGGAGAGGGTGAGATCACCGTTTCTGTGAAGCTGAAGTGACCAGCTGACTTCTTTGTCTGCTCGCCTGCGTGCGCTCCTCTGGCACAGCAAGAGACAGGCATTGCTCCCTGCTACCCGGGCTTTCCCATGGATCCCTCTGCACAGTGCAGCTCAGAGACCTGCTGACAGTTTATGTCTCCATAATTTTATTTTTTCTTACGTCACACCTCTAGAAAGAAACAGGTTAATTAATGAGAAGAGTGATGCACAGCTTTGCTTCTCACTGTTATGACTCTGAGCAAGGCCCTGTGAGAGCACTGGGAGTAAATATGTTATATTTCCTTCTGGTTTAGCTACCAGGCCTGGATGTGTTCACAGCGGATTTTATAAGAATTTCTTGCCGTCTTTAAGACTGGCATTTGTCCTCTATGTCTTGGAATACTTCAGGATGTTTAGAATTTGTGTCATTTCAGTTCTGAAGAACAGATTTGCTGAGCTACCTTCTAGGAATGAAACAATTGTACCTCTGGGTGTTTTCAATTTTTTTTCTTTAAAGTTTCATGTGTCCATACAGCATTGTAATGGATGACATGATTTTTGTGATTTCTTTATTCAAGACCAAAAGCAGTTGATTTCAAATTATATACAATGTGCATTTTTATTATTTGTCTTCTCTGGAGTGATAGAAGGTACAGTACAGGACAGTTAACACAAAATACTATGAACTGAATTCTTAAAATACAAGTTATACTTCTATATATTGTGTGTAGTAAGACAAGATTTCCTTTTTCATGTGCCAAATAGGCTTCTATTTAAAGCACAGATATGAGAAGATATGCTATCAGTCAAAATTCAGCTTGGTTTTGGATTGTTAATCTAAAAACCATCTAAATGAATTAATCTAAATTAACAATGAAAGAGGAGTTGTGTCTACTTGTAACTGAAAGTCTGTTCTGATTTCCTGTACTTTGAGGAAGCACCAGTCAATGAGAATTCCTCAATAGTTCCTGTAATTTCAGCTGGAAAGGAAAATATTTTTAAGGATCTCCAGTTAGAAACTGCAGAGAGGGACGTAATAAGATGTAGTTACTTTGAATTAAGATTAAAATGTTGCCTGATAGACCCTGACTTTTTTTAGTAGCAATTATTCTGAGTGCATGATAATACTTGTAAGTGACTGTGTGTGCTTTAAGCTCTCCACTCCTTGATATGCTCTTGAACTTGTGCCATTTTGCACGGGGCACTGAGTCAAAGGTTTTGATGGGGTGACAGAGGACTGACATTATAAAATTAACACGTCCTGAATTACTATCCAAGAAACACAGACTCACAGACAGTGTATAGTTTTAGAGTTACACTCATTGTTGACTGACATTAAATACACTCTTGTCATATTAAAATGCTGTTAGGGCTGCTACTTAATGATTCACTGTGATGTTATGATGGCATATGCTAAATATTCTAAGAAATATTCAGTTATGAACTAGTTCAATAGGAAAGGGTTGTATCAACCTAATGTATTATTATATAAATGGTATTTTCAGTGCTGTTCACTGCGTATTGTCAGATACTGGTCTATTTGGTTGTATAATATCATTACAGCTTATGATATCCGAGACTCCTAAGAGAAATTTGATGCAGAGACAATTAAACACGAGTATGTTCATGCATGTGCACACCTGTGTATTCAGAGCCCATAACCAATTCTTTCAGTACATTTTAGTTACCAAGAGGGAGATCAGCATCCAAAAGCTAAGCAAGCCACACAGATAAACTACTTTTTGCTTTAGGTAAATCTTCAACTTCTAAATATGCCTTACAAGCAGCTCTGCATCTAAGATGCTTGCTTACATTTTAATCAAGTTCTGTCAAACATTTTGTTGGCTAAGGGAGAGATTAACCTATAGCTGTTTACTCAAAGATCCAATGGCAAATAAATTTTACAGTGTTAAGGGATGATGGAAAATTATCTGAGAACCATTTGAGAGTTCTTTCATGCCCTGCCAGTTTGATGGCCTAATTTGAGTAATGAACAAATTTTTTTATGCCTTGTATATGGATGCTGCAAATATCTGGTTTGCAGATTTAACATCACTGCAAGGATCCAGTTTTCTGCTATCTGTGATAAATGTATACTACAGTGGCTGATAAATTATATTATCCACTTTATCTTACAAAAATGCATTCTAATATAAACAAAACTTAGAGCAGTTCTCTGGCCTTTACAGGATGTCAATGGCCTTTACAGGATGTCAGAGTAAAGATCAAAGGGTTCTTTTTAATCCTAAAATATTTTAGGGACAAAAATGCACAGATTCATACGTGGATAAGTAGGTGATATAAGTAGCCACTCCTGGAGGAATCCTGACTTCACTGGAGTCAGTCTTCTTATTTCTTTCTGTCTTCTTTTCTCCTTGAATTTTCTTAATAGACATTTTGAAAACTGTGTTTATATCCGTTTGTTCTGCTTATTTGAGATAGCAGGATTAGGCAGAGACTGCAAAGAAGATAGCCATGTATGTCTGTTTCTGTCTATGACCATCTTATTTCTAAACATTTGAAACACAAATTCCTGATGCCCTCCCCTGCAAAAGCACAGTAGCAGTTTATCTACTGTATATATTTATATTTGTTTAACATTCCATATATGAAATTCCATTTTTACTGTGTCAATTAGTAGCTTCAATGAATAAATAGAGCTTACTGAGGGTCACCTGCTTCAAATCCAGTCTGTCTGGAGAAGATATTCTACACTGCCAAGACTTGTGTGGTATGTGTGATATTAAACCCAGGAAAGCAATTGTTATCCTCCTGATGTGTAGCATAAAGACATACTCTAGAGAGCTCATCTGAATGTTCTTGCTTTAACACAGCTACTCATCTAGGAAAAAAAAATAGTGTGTGTAAATATTCCAGATAACAGTGTTAGCTGGAATTTCACTTGATCAAAGCAAACAAGAATACAAAACAGCCAGTTTGAGGAAACAGGACAGGGAAATTTGTCATGAGAGGTTTTCTGGTAGAAAATACTGGCTCCAGATGGAAGAGATTTAAAGAAGTGTCCAGAACAGTACAATGGAAAGGAAAAAAATGGGTTCTGTGGGGAGTCTCCTCCAAAGTGATCTGCAGAGTCTTGAGGCAATGCAATTATTCTGTGGA
The DNA here is from genome assembly GCF_036417665.1 of Passer domesticus. Classification (NCBI taxonomy): domain Eukaryota; kingdom Metazoa; phylum Chordata; class Aves; order Passeriformes; family Passeridae; genus Passer; species Passer domesticus. The sequence continues at coordinate 49,924,840 of NC_087475.1, read as the reverse complement.
GATCAATGGGATTTTTCTCCTGGCTTTAGAGCAGCCAGGATCTCACTTTTGATGCTTATCACTCATGCTTGACCTTGCAGGCAAGGAAGTCATTGCAATTTCAAGTGCCTCAAAAAAGAACCTGTGCCACATGACTGTTGGGCTGAGTATGAAGCCAGTCTTTATGTGTCAGAAAGGCAGAGATACACTTAATGCATCTGAAGTGCTTTAAAGTCAGATTTCTGTATCAGATCACTGTGTTTACAGAGCAGGAGGAAAGCTGGGCATGTCTGGAGTTATCCCACATGTTGACTCACAGCTCTCCTATTCAGAGCCAAAACCACTCCTAGTAACACTTCCAGTCACCAACAGCAACTGCCAGCCAGCAAAAGCAGATAACAGCAGTGGTAAACTTCCAGTCTGCTTTAGCCTGAAAACTTGAGTCTTGGTGGAAAAGGGATTTTAGCTGTTGGACGTAACTGGAGGCACATCAGGCATCCTCTATCCAGCAGTCAAGTCTTCAAAGGCGTTGTGAGCAGTGGAAGTTTTTGCATCTGGAAAGCTCTCCTGAGCTACAGTCTTCAGTGCCAAAATTGGTAAGTCCGTGTTGCAGCAATAAGCTTACCTAAGGAACTTGAAATGGGAATTAATTTGAAATAAAAAAGAACATCTGTGCTTGACTTGCAGTGTTTTCAATATAATCTCTGTTTAATTTGCAAGTAGAATTTCCCCTGTACTCCTGCCATCTGTAATGTGGGCTCTGACTGTCCTGAAAAATACTTTTTCTCTTCTTATTTCAGAAGCAATACATGGATTCTTTAGGTTGCCATCATGAAACTGTACAGTCATGTAGCTAGACTACTAAAAAGTCCCATTGATACAAAATCCAGTCTCTAAATACTTAGCAGATTTGGAAAAAAGGATAAATTGAATGCATGCCAGTATCTTCTGACACTATTGCAAGCAGAGATGCTAGTGAATGTACACAAGAACCTCTTAAAGATGTCTTTAACAATTCCTGTACTTTATTTAGGAATTCATCACTTTTCAGTTATAAGTGAAGGATAAGTGACACTCTTTTATTATATTGCAAGGAAATTTTCATGTTATTTAATGTGTGTCTTCTCTAAAAGATAACCATAAGAATTGGAATGACCACCTCATGAGGGACAAAAGACTAAGCTAGACACTATTTGTCCTGAGGAATTTATTTAGTTTTTAAACTGTTTTCAAAAATCTTGGAGGAAATATACAGTAACCCACTGCCAGGTTTCATTTAATGGCAACTGGCACTGAATTCCTCAAAACCTTTCCACAACCTAAGGTTTTACTTTATAATTGCATTTGTATCTTGACCTGTCTAACCTTCGTCGTGCATAAAATGCACAAACTTCCTTCCTGATTGTGGACAGTAGGTTTATGCACCTATGTGATATTAGCTCGGAGTTTAGCTTAGCATTTGTTCCTACAGAGTTTAGAAAATGTGTTTGAAATAATTTAATCTAATTTATTGATTATATTTACCCAGTAGATAGAAGATTATATTTTCTTGGATCTGGAACAATAGTCTTAGTTACCCCCAGGCTTCAACAGGTTTCAAGTTCGGTTTTGATTTTGACTTGAATTCCATCAGTATGAATACTTGCTCTGGCATCTGAGCCGATTGACTAAGTCACCTCAGGCAATTGAAATCTGCTTCAACTCATAAAATTGGCTTCAGATATGAGTTATCTGGCCTCTTCTTGGTTAAAAGGTGGGCATAGATGCAGAACTTGGGCAAACATGCGCAATGAAATTGAGCAGCTTATTGGTAATCACCAATGTTTTAGCTAAAGAAAAAAAAAACAGAAGAATTTGGAAAAAGTGAAAATTTAACAGGGTAGCAGTCACAAATGAGACAACATATCATGAACTCTAAATAAAACTGGAGATGCCCTTGCTATTGTACCAGCTTCTCAACCCAAACCTTTCAGGCTCTGCAAATACTACTGAAAGGGTGAGGGATGACTAGGCCAGGCTCTTTTGAGACTGTATAAATCATGGCTATATCCTTTCAAATGGATAGTCTTACACCACTGATCTTGGAAGTAAGACGAGAAGGCCTGGATGTCCCATCCTGACCATGAATGCTTGGACCAGAACTGCTGTGGTGTGTCTCACTTCTGCTTTGTGGTTTCCAGTGCAATGCCACATCATTCCTCCTCATTTCTGTGAGCTTTTGCTGCAGTTGCATATGGACTCTTCTGTAGCCAAGTTTTCCACAAGCAACATAATATATAAAATATGGCTGCCATCCAAAGCTAAATATTATTCCAGTTCTCTTTCCTGAAATGAAAAAAAAACCCAAACCCAAAACAAAAAACATTATTATAGAGTCTCCTAGAACTGTCTGATAAAAGGAGCAAAATTAGGACTTTTTTAGCTCTGTTCTTCTTGTTGCATAAGCAAGTGAAATGAAAGCATTACATTTCTATTGTCACTATTTTGTTTGTTTAGAATCTATAACAAGGAAATGGCAGCAGACAAAACCAGCAGTATATGTTCAACATAAAATTTTGCAAAACTGCAATAACAATAGAGGAAAGATTGCTATGTGTCTAATTCCCATGGAAATATTTGAAGAATAGCCAACAGAATTGTATCTGAGCATTCTGAATAAAGGTATTCCAAAATTTAAAGCAAGAAAATTAAAAATCAATTTCAAGAAGACCAAGGATAATATTTTCTTTTATTCTTGTGTGAAAGAAGAGAGAATGACAGAAGCTCCCCAACAAAATGAAGTGGATTTTAGCTACCATTCCTCCCTTCTGCGATCTGTCATGAGAAAAGCTCTTCCATTTGTTGTGTTGAAGGGTTGATAACGGGTCTTATTTTCACTGCTCTGTTTCCACCTAGTGCTCAAAGTGCACATTGCACCAAACTGTGCGTATGTTCTAGAACCCAATTCGACAATTCGGTGTTGCTCTCTGTTTTCAGGGAATCTGCAGCAAGTGTAAGACTAAACATCACTTTTATAAAAAGCACCTGTTCCCATAATAAAGTCTGTCAAGTGTCTGTATGGTCTTTGCTGCATGATCTGTGCAGAAACAGGAGTGTCAGTTATTTGATTTAAATCTTAAAATCAGTTTTGTGGATTCATTTTTTGGCGGTAGTCCTCTTGTTAACTGAAGACAAATGAATGCCTGTGAACAAAAAAGACCACACTGCAGTAATTGAGAGACATTAATTCTGCTCACAGGCAAAAGTGTGTGCTCAGGATGCAGACTAGAAAAGGATAACTAAGGCACCTGGAAGCTCTGAGCTGGACTCATCTGGATAGTCTTTCCCCATATAGTCCAGAGTATAAGGCACCTTTCAGAATTTATAACAATCATATCTTTTGAGTAACACAAGTGGAGGATTCAAAAACTTGATGGTGTTGCAGGATGAAAAAGAGGAGAGATTTTTTTGATGAACTATGAAATCTGTATTTTTTTTCAGGTGGTTGAAAAGAGCTAAAGACAGAACTTGTGGAGTTACCTTGTCAAATGTTGCAGAAGGCTTATGGTCAGATGCAAGCATACACTGACAGGGCAAGTGATTTTTTTAGATCATTTTCAGGTCCTAAGACAAAATTTTTATGATATATATGGTTAGAAAAAGCAAAATAGCTAAATGACTCTGAGCTGTACCACAGGCATCATCTGAAAAACACAGGATGGTTATTTCTCCTGGTGTCTGACGTGTGGGAAGATGGAACCTCCTGTTCCACAATTTGTAGTTTGAACATTTTCTTTAGGAAAAAGGCTTAAGCTCTTGCATTTCCCTTGTGCTTTTGCTTTGAGCGTGTGCAAAATGTGGATGAGTTAATGCCCAGACTAAGGAACTGCAGTGTCCTTGATTTAGGAGAGTGTGGTAGCCTCTGGCTTAACAGGTAGGAGGCAGCACAGCTGTGGCCACCTTTTCCTGGATAAAAGCAGGGTGCCGATCACAAATGAAACAACATGTCATAAACTCTGAATAAAATGAGAGAGGCCCTTTTGTATTACACCAGCTGTGATAACATTTGTTTTATAGTAAAGCTTCTGCATCTCCTCTGGTGTATTATGTGTCCAGCACTGACTGCTGCATTAAGCTACCCTGAAAACCTGTAGAGCACCAAACTTCTTTTAGGTCATCTGGATACTCCTCTCCCAGTTTAGATGCGGGGCAGACACCAAGATATTTGCTTCAAGCCATGCAGATACCTCTACAGAGGCATATATGTATGTCAGTAGGGAACTCCAAATACAGTGATCTTCCTACAGAATTGACATTTTTCTGGGTAGAGGAAACAGACAGGCTGAGGTTTTTTTACAGTTCCAGTTTTAGATTTAAATTTCATTTTACAGAACAACTTGTTTAATCTTTCAAAAGACTGAGTGCATAGGACTGTATAGGTCAGCATTTTTTCTAGCAGAAAAATGCTTGTTAAAATACTGTATCTTTTTTACCACTGTGAACATTGCTATGAACTCTGAGCTCCAGAATCATTCAAGTTTACACCAGTTTCTGTTTTGCAATCTTCTTTGCTTGAAAAGCAAAATAAAAATTTATTTACAGTCAAATTATCCTTATTTGTGAAATAATATTAATTAAATAGTGCTTTTAATGGAGAATGCATGGGAAGGTGTACATTATATTATACTGTTGCTACCTGAGCTCTGCATTTCTGAAGGAAAGTTTCCTGTATTGAAGCATAGGTTTGCTCTGGTTTGAGTCCTTAAATGATCTGGCAGGAAGTGTGAACTAGGGAAGGGATTGCTGTGGATGTAACTGCAGTATAGAAGGCAGCCCTTGAAGAGGACAGGGTCTGTATGTGAGGTCTGTGAGAAAGTCCCACCCCTCTGGAAGCAGCTCTTCTTGTCTTGGATCACAGTAAGGTGAGGGGCTGTTTTATTCTCTACAGTTGCCCAGTCAGGTGAAGACTATCTGAGCCTTGTATTATTTCAGACAGAGTGTGTCTTTCCAAGGGGATGGAACATACAACTTTTTTTAGAGGAGGAAAACCTACTCCCTGTGTCTGAAAGCAACTATCAACTGCTGCAAGCAGAATAAATTATTTTTTGAAAGAATGGGAAGCCTCAGTATTATCCAATATAACTAAAATTAGTACTTTTACTTCTAAATAATCTTTTGTAATAATATGTTTAGAGATTCTTGCCATATCATCCTTCAAGGAACTGCTCTTGGCAAAATAAAAGCTTATTTCCTTAGAGGACTGTATTTATGTAAATACTTAATAGATGATTAAATTAAATTAGCACTATGTCTCCTCTTCAGACTTGTCTATATAGTCCTGTCCTGTGATCTTTGCACTAATGAGTATTTGGATGAAAATATGGTTTGGGCTTTTTTTGAGAGGGAGAGTGTAGAAAATTAAATAAATTAAATAAATTAAATAAATTATCACACTTAAAAATGAGGGGTAACCCTGCTTCAATATTCGTAACATTTCAATGGCAGTATCTTGGTTTGAATAGCTCTATTCTTTTGCAAAGGGTGGTAGGAAGACGTGCCCTTCTGCTTTTAATGTTTTCCTTTAGGGAGGCATGGACGCATTAGATTAGACCTACCCACCATCCAAGACAGTAATTTGTTTCTGATGGAGCCTGGAGGGAGATGCTTCAGAGGAAGGTGCAATGACCTGCAATCAGCAGTAAGGGCACTGCTCTTCCTCTAATATTAAAGTAATATATCTGTCCATACAGCTTGAGCAGCCTCCTGAAAATTCATCTTGTGGTGCCAAAAATAATGAATAAACCCTTCACAGATTTTTCCGTCTATTGCACTGAGTGATTCTGAGCTACAGCAGAAGCTCTCAAGTCTGATCCTTCCTTGAAGCTTCAGTGTAACAAAATGGAATGGCTGCTGTGACTTGAAGGCACTGCATGGGGCTGGGAGGCAGGGACAACAATAGCTGGGCACATCCCAGTCCAAGACCTGTAACAATTCACACCTGGACATGCCTAGGTGTGTTTACTGAAAATCACTATCCACCAAGAGAGGTGAGCAGATTCTTCTTTGTGTCTGTTACAAGGGAGTAATCTGATCCCTTGTGTTTGGTGCTGCTTTGTGACGATTTCAGAACTTGCACTTTTCTTGGTCTTAATCTCAACTTTCTCCCTGAATTTATGGGTAGAATTTTTGAAGGTCTCAACAATAAAATTAAAGACGTTCGAGGGAGGTCAGACATAACCAGAGGATATGTGACCTTACCACACCAGTGACTTGTCTGCCACTTACACTCAAAGCTGAGTCAGGCCATCTCTGCCTGCCTTAAGTAATGCATGAAGCCAGGGATCCCAGATTATTGAGCCACCTGAAATTTCCTTTCCCTTTGTGCAGTCACCTAGGAGTGGTCAGGGCAGAATTACTGAGGGCAGAGAATGTCTTACATCTGGCTTGCAGGAGCCTTATTCTGAGCTCTAGCCATCTGGAACTGGAGGCAGGTGGGTGTTCACCACCATTTCCTCAAGGTATTGACTAAGGACCACTCCATCAGCTGCAAAATGATCAGAAATGAATACAGGGGACATGAGGCCACCTTGGGATCAGAGACTGCATGAATGGCCCAGGGGCCAGAATTGAGATTCCTCCTGATTGTACGGTGGCACACTTTTAAGGACAACTATAGAGAAAGCTTGTCATGGAACTTTAATTTTGTACATGACTGTATTTAAACTCAGTAAACTAATATTTTTATTATACATATATTAAATTTACTGTGGAATTAAAACACATAAAGTAGTGCTTAAAGTTTCACTCATCTGCATACTATCTATGAAGTCTACTTCTAGTGTGTGGTCATATATTTACCTGAATGCATATTCTGTGCCTTGTTGATAAATCAAAGCAGTTGTTTATTTTACCTTCCACAGTACTACTGCTAATGAGATACAGTACATCTGTACTCAGATTAACTTAGATTTTCATCATGGAACAACTTCCCTAGTACTTACACAAAACTGCAAGTGATTAAATACCTCAGTGGAAATACTGCAATAAAACAAGCCTATTTATTATGTTCATCTCCTTTGCTTCTAATACAAATTTATACTTACATTTAAACATCTTCCTGAGTATGAATTTTGGATTTTGGGCTTCTAATATTCTTTCTTTTTGCAAACTTTTAAATAGTAATTTCTTTCATAACAGAAGAATGAAAATAAATCAGTACATTTTAGTAATTACAAGAAATTATTTAGAAGGTGGTGGTGAAGATGGTTTACATTTCATTGACTTTATAATTATAGAGTTGCCAATGTATGGGTGATTACCTCCTTCCTTCTTGTTTGTTATTAAATGAAGTGTTCAAGGAAGCCCTTAATTTTTTTCTGCATGGTTGTCAGAGATGGGATGTGGCAAGAATGGGACAAAATGAGGAAGGAAGCAGGTTAATGCTGTCACATGAAAAGAAGATCTATATAATTAAAGAGAGAAAGCATGGGCTTCTTTTCAAAGTTATTAATTCTGGCTTGGTCTTCCCTCTGGGATAACAGCAATTTATATGGTGTACATGCTGCTTAGGGAGAAGAGAAATTGGCTTTCATCACAAGAAGCAGAATGGTCTGTGCTTTAGATGGTTGAATCTAATCTGGTAAAGCCACTAGTGCTGTATGCCAGGGCTTAGTGCTGGGGCTGATACTGTTCTCCATATTTATGAGTGGTCAGGACGAAGGAGCCCAGTGCACCTTCAGCAGATTCACAGCTGGTACAAACGGGGCAGACTGGCTGGTGTGCCAGTGGTTGTGCTGCCATTCAGAGGGACTGAAACAAGCTGAAGAGCAGGGCAGAGAGGAATCTCAGCTATAGCAATGGTAAAGGCAAGCCCTTATATCTGTGGAGGAATAACTCCAAGCACCAGTACATGCTGGGGACCCACTGGCTGGAAAGCTGCATTGCTTAAAAGGTCCTTGGAGTGAAAGTTTTCAGGAAATGTAAAACTGGATGACCATGAGCTGCCAACACACCCTTCATGGCAAAAAAGGGCAGCAGATTCCTGGGCTACATTAGTAGGAGTGCTGCCAGCAGAGGATCCTTTCTGTCTTCAACAGTGGTGAGGCCATATCTGAAGTACTGTGTCCAGTCCTGGATTACCCAGTACAAAAACAATATGGTTCACCAGAGTGAGTCCAGTGCGGTGGTGATTAAAGTACTGGAGCACATTTTACTACTTTGGAGGTCAGACAGCTTCTTTTAAACCTCAAGTGACAATAGTTCTTGTCATTCAAATCCCATCCTCAAATTTTACCCTTCCCAGAAGTGCCTGAAAGATATCAAAGACCACTAATATGAAAAAAGTGTTGATATCAGACAAAGTTACTCCATATGGAAAAGAACATTAATTTGTAACAATTGGCAAATGACCCATATTTACCAAATTATGTTTTTACTAAACCTTTCCCAGATGTATGCATGTAGAGATCTGAACAAAGTGTGATTTGTAGATGAGAGAAAAGCTAATGCAGTACTTCAAGAAACCTTGGACACCCTCAGAAAGGCTGTAGATGGTTCCTTCCAACTGTTAGAAAATCCTTTCGATTGAAATCCTGAGGGACACCTCTTGTATTAAAAACACTGAATCTGCTAGGGCAGGGAAATTACTAATAACAATCACTTATAACAATATGACTGAATTTAGAGAGAGGTTAAAATATTGGTTTTGAGGGTTGGTTTTTTTTGGTTTTTTTTGTTCCAGTAGTTAGTAAATTTAGGTGCTAACTTGAAAGAGCTGGTTTCCTAACTGATGTAAGCCATGCAAACACACTCTGGCAATGGAATGGACTTGGTCTACCTGGAATATTTTTCTCCACATGCTTTGCTTCCATTCTTTTGATTATGAGACTTGCAGTGAATTAAATCTTGATGTTTGGTGATCTGACCAAGGCAATCTAAGGGACTAGTTGGAGAGCACAGCCAAAAGCAGGACAGGCTAGGCACAACAGTTACTTTCGGTGGGAATGTGGTACTAGATCAGTTTAAACTGATAAAGAATCCACACCCTTGCTGTTCACCACAAAACCTATTGTCAACACCCATTTACTGGATCACTGCACTGTACAGTTAGATAAATTATAGAGATACTGGTTCCTGACAATCTCTGTGGTGTTTCCTGGACATGCAGTCCCTGCAGTGATACCTTTGGCTGTTTAGGACCTTGCAAAACCCTGAGAAAAAATTGTATTGAGAGACTGTAAATGCCCTCTCCCTCGTGCCCAAACTTCTGAGTATTGCTTGCTTACGACATTGTCTTCAAATCACTTGGTTCCCTTGTTTGCAACTGTCAACCCTCTTTTCTCATCTTCTGTGTTTGCCTTTATTTGCTCCTTCTGCAGCATAATTCAGATATTAATCTGTCCCAAACACAAGCCATGTGGAATGAATAGCTGACATACCATGCATTGTTCATAGCATAGTTCTCATGCAACACCACTGCTCATCCTGTGTCTCTTCATTTGATTGCAGTTTTTCTAAAGTGTAAAATTTCCAGGCAAAGAATTTTCTATGTTTTACACAAACATCTCTACCATTGCTTAAAACAGAAGGATACATTAATCTGCATTTGCAAGGACACTGTTCTTGAAACCCTTCATGAACGCTGCCATGGAGGATTTGCATTGTCAGTATATGAAATCAGACTGATCTTTGACCTTTGAGATCCTTTCTTACTTACTTCCATTTTTCCTTCAACATATTTTTCCTTCATTCTTATTTCAAATCCTCCTCAGTTACTTTGATAACTTCTTCCAAATTTCAGTCTCCCTCTGCTCCGTGTCTTCCAAACAGTGGCACTTACAAGTCACAACGCCACTCTCCCCTTTTCATGGGCTAAGTTGTTCTGGCAAACAATGACTTATGAACACGTCATGGTGCTCCCTTATTACCTTTGGAAGGGGGAACTTAAAAGATTCATTTACTCAAATAACTAAATACTGAACAGGCTTCCTGGGAAGGGTCATGACACAAAGCCCGCCAGAGTTCAAGAAGTATTTGGATAATGATCTCAGTATTGGGGTGTGGCTCTTGAGGATGTCCCATGCAGGGCCAGAAGTTGGACTCAATGATCCTGTGCATCCCTTTCAACTCAGGACATTCTGTGATTCTCCTGGACCTTTTGACATTGAATGTTTTTATTTTATTCAATTTTGAATAGCACTGTAAGTACTATAGCATAATGCCACAGGAGAGAGAAATAAAATGAAGAGATTTACCAGCTTTGGGAAGAAAAAGTGGTTTCAAAATGTTGCTTAGAGAATAGCATTGAATCCTTCCAAACAAAGATTTCAGTGTTGTTTGCAACAATGGCAAATGGTTTTTTGTATATACAGAATTTTGTGTATACACTCTGCTCAGCTGATTCTATTCCTCTACACTAAACAACCTATTGAAATGGATATTCCAGACATCTATTGTGAAATCTGTTTAAGAAAATTTACTCTTATTTTCAATTAGAATTATCCTTCGATCCAGTAGAATATGCAGAAGAAGGAAATATTCACTAGGTCTCCAAGACTCCAAATCAGTGCTATGTGTATAAAAGATTTAAAACTATGTCCATTCTCCATGCAAAACTTCTGAGAATCAAAATAGATTTAGGTTCAAAATCATGTGACTTTTCCAAGGTTCCTGGGAACTTGCAGCCCAGACTTTATACTGGGGAGTTTCAGACCTTGAAGTGGCAGGCCCAGCAACACTAACAAATAATTGTACAACTCTTAGCAGAGAAATTTTTTGATCCAGAAGCTGCTTGTCCTCACCACAGCTATTTTTTTGCAGAAAACCACAAGATTTTACTGGCTGAACTCAATGGCATGTGTATTGAGCTTTCCAGGGAGTGCAGAGAACAGCAATTCTGGCAGTTTCATTTCCCCACTGATGGCAAAAATAAAGAAAAAAAAAAAAAAAAAGGAGAGCAACAGTGTGACACATAACTGCTACACTGGATTTTGTGGTATTGCTTAAACAGAGAGTCAGCATGCAGCTCAGCTGTTTGTAACCACAGAAAGAGAAAATGTTATTTGGAAGGAGGGAGGATGTACACCAAATCTACTGTGTTTCAAACCTGACAGTGTTTCTTTAAAATGTTCTTAAACCTGTTTAACACACCCCTGCTTTTCACCACTCCCTGGGAACATGCACCACTTATAGCAACTTGTAAATCAAGAAAAACCAAACCCAGCAATTTATTCTCCAGTGCGCACTGGATATTTTCACACACCCAGCTTGGCCATATAATTAAATTACAGTGAAGCTCACTAGCTTGGAGCTTTCTGCTTCAACCTCAAATGAGTTCAGCACTGTGAGTTTAGAAGTCTCAAATATTCTGCAGCAGAATTTCTTATTTCAAAATTCTATTAAGAAAACTAAGAAAATATTTAGAATTCAAATATTGTGATCAGGTACAATGCTCTAAGGTTTTATTCACAAATTCATTGAAGATGCCAAAACTCATTTATACTGTTTTATCTTGAGATCAGGGATGTGAACACAGTGAATATACACATAAAGCAGTTAAACCCCAAAATGCAAGCTTTACTGTTGGTATAGCTAGAGGAGTCAAATGCAGAAAAATATGACATACTCTTTCTAAGAATAACAGTAATGAGTGAAAGGGATGAAACTGTCAGGAAAGCACAAATTTTTTTTTGTTTTTCTCTCTTCTCTGTTCTCTCATCTTACAATTTCTTTGTGTCTCAGACTCCTATATGGCCAGACTATAGTTTTCTAGACACACTTTTATGTGTGAGGGGCCACAGTGCAGTAGGAGAGCATGTTTTTATGGATGCAGTACTGTTGAGACTGCAGAATAAGTTTGAATTTTGTTCAGACAGAGAGAAAAAACCCTGCATCCTTCTTTCCTTTTCCTTTTAATATGACAAGAAGCCATTGCTTTCTGCAAGATAAAAAAAAAATATTTGAAATTCTGCCATTACATGGAATCATATGACATGTATATGTATCTACATGTAGGTGCCTAAATCTGACTTGTCATTTTTAGGCTTCCTTTCAAAACAGTGGAGAGAAATAGTAACTTTCACAGCCCAAGCCTCTGACCTACTTTAATCTGCATTTGTGTGAGATTACAGTAGGGGTGTCTTGAGTGATAAATTTAGAGATAGGAGCCTAGCTTTTGATGTAGCCTAGCTTTTTTTTTTTTTTTGCTAAATAGGGACTGTGATGGAAAGTCTCGCCCAGCTCTGAGGAAACAAGTGTTTGAAAATTGATGTCACTGGTCTGGCGTCTCCTTCATTGAGTAGAATTCAAATTCTTTACTTACACATTAATTGGCATTTAGCTCTCTCAGGCTAATAGCCTGCATGGAGATCCAGAGAAGCCTACACCTGAAATTACTGGGTTCTTCACAGTATGCTCTTACTGCACTGTGGCAGGACCTGGGACCTGGAGAACTTATCTTGGCCTCTGTGATTACATCCAGATAATTATAATAATTCTGTTTTGGTTCTTTCCCTTGTAATATCACCCATATTATTTAAAAATCATCCTATTTCAAAGCCCAGCCTTGTTTTAAATTCATTTAACAACAGCAACAAAAACAAATAAAAAAACCCCTGCAATTCTTTTTCATGTACTGAACATTAAAACTCATGTAAAAGTTTTTTTTCTGCCAACATTCTTTCCAAAGTACTCACAATTTGGAAAACAGTTTTTAGAAGAACATAATTTACTCAAAATAAAAGGGAAGGAGAAGTTGATATTTAAAATGTACTGACTTTGATACCAGTCTATTGGCCAGTTTATATCAAAGCACAAGTATTTTGAAAAGGCAAGAAGAAAGCTCAGTTAATTCTTCAGCTTCCCAGCTGATAAGGCCTTGTTTGCAGATGTTTTGATTAAGGAAATGTATTCTCCTTTCCTTCACATAGTTTGTGATTAAAAACTGCACCTGAAGTTTATTCCTTGGAAGATGCTTGGAAATGCTACTAACCTTCTAATTCTGTGGATAAGGGAGAACAACAAGCCAGCTGAATTCTTTTCCAGGGAAAGGGAATGTGGAGGGCTGATGCCATTTCCCTGATACCATTTTCAATTTTACTCCTGCAGATGAACTACATAAATCTGCTTTGCTATTTTTTCTGTTATTTGAACAGGTGAAAATTTTTACTGGATTGCAAAGGTATTTATTATTAAGGAAAGGGTCTTAAACATGTACAAACAAAGTAAAATCATCTCCATGTTTACATATTTGCATAGTTTCCACATTTGTCATGTAAACAGAGAAGAAAGTCTGAAGAAATAAAGTGACAATGCTGTATAACTCTCAGCTGAGGGGTGAATGACAAGGCCTTCACTAAGGCTTATTTTAATACCTGAAGAAACAACATTCCACAGAAAAATGGTATCACTTTGATTGTATTGCCAATTGTTTGCATTATCATCAAAGAATTAGGAAAGAATTTTACTTATGAGCGTTATACAAATGTTGACCATAGGGGCATAACAAGACAGTGGCCCTCCTTGGTCAGCTCCGTATTCTGTCTCCAACAATTGCCAAAAGCAAAATTCAGGAGTTCAGGAAAGAGTGGAAGAGGGAAAGCATTTAAGTAGCTTTCCCTAAATATCCTTAAAGTCTCTATCAATTTGCTTCTCAGGCTTTTCTTTGGCCCAATGGAATTTCTGTTTATTTAGTAACCATCACTGCTTTTCTTTTCCTCAAGCTTGTGTCTCATTCAGCTATTTGACATATGGGTACACACACATGCCTATATGAGTACATACTTGCATACACACACTCACATGCACAAGTACAGGCAGGCACGAGTATAAATGAACTTGCATTTCTTAAACTATGGGAGATACATTTTCATGCAGCAAGGAGAGCTTCATCCTACATACAGAAACACCTCTGTTTTTTTCCTTTCTCCTTTCTCCTTTCTCTCTTCTCTTCTCTTCTCTTCTCTTCTCTTCTCTTCTCTTCTCTTCTCTTCTCTTCTCTTCTCTTCTCTTCTCTTCTCTTCTCTTCTCTTCTCTTCTCTTCTCTTCTCTTCTCTTCTCTTCTCTTCTCTTCTCTTCTCTTCTCGTTGATGCCAAACAGCTCTTGTACTGGGGGAGAATTGAAATACACCCTTCTCATACTGTTTGTGATGTTTTTACACTTACACCTCCTTTTATCACACTAAGACAGTCTTAACTGATGCATTTGTTCAGTGTGGGGAGAAGTAATTATGCATCTTCAATCATCTTTTTTTTTCGTCTCTGAACCTTTTTAAGTTCAACTCCATCCTTTCCAATTCACATTTTTGGTCTGGGTCTTATTTTTGCAGTTATTGATTTTAGAACACATTTTCTAACAACTCTTCTACAATAAGAAGTAGTTAGCTCTGTGCTAACTACACCACAGCCAGCATCTTCCAGGAACAGGGAAAAGCCTTCCTTTCTTCCATATCCATATTCAGCTTTGATGTGGATAGAGAACAGGATCACAATCTGTAACATTTAACATGCTGATAACACTAGTATGGAATGTACATCAAAGAAAGATTTCATTAAATAGGTGGGATATTGGTTCATTGGGTTGTCTTGATTGATATGAAATTTCCATATAGGCTTTCAAATAACAATCAAGTTCTCAGTCAACTAATTTGATCCAAATAATAAAAGAAGGAATTACAAGACGAGGCTGCTTAGCCCTAGCATAAATTTGGACACAATACCAGGGCAGGGAGAGGAGAACCAGTCTATCAGACAAGTGTAATGTGAACTTCCCCACATGGATATCATTCTTTGGGGCAGATACATCTCCTTATCTGCACCATAAAAAAGAACAGCCTGTGGGGGTTGTCTCCTATATATTTACAGTGCCCATGACCAATTAAATGCTATAAGAAAATTTCAAACAAGGAGCAGGAAAAAATGTTTCTCCTTTTGACTTTCCTCTTCTAACATATTTTAGAGATGGTTTTTCCTGAGATCTGCACTGTTTGTTCTTTCCCAGAGCTCTTTCAGTGGGGATTTGACAGAGATATTACAAAGTCACTTTTTAATGAAAAAAGCACATCTAATCCTAATTCTCACACTCCCTCTACTACTCTAGGTCACAATCTGATTCTTTAGCCACCTATGTGAATGTTCTTTGTTAATTCAGAAACTGGTAACAAATTAACAAATAAGCTATTTATCAATGACATAAGCTACAAAACTGGTTACACCCATTCATCTGGTACCACACAGATGTCATTTGATTTAGCCAGATTTTCAGCACAATTTTCCTCAAATAACTGATCTTATCAGTAACTGATAAAACTAGTAACTATGTTCTTTAGCTAAGGCAGTAATGGTAGTGGTGCAAGATCAAAATACTCAAGTTTATCATGCTATGGACTGGACTTTTGGGGACTTCTGAAATATATTTTACTTATTTGCAGAGTCAGGACCTATTCAAATTGTGGGAAAATCAGTCCCAATAACATTGAAGACTATGTACCTCCATGAAATGTATTGGCACCTGCTATGAACAGAAGACACTACTCAGACATTTTCTGGGCCAACTAGAAGATGTGAAAAGTTTGAGACATTTTGCATAATACTTTTTCTTCCTCCTTAAGTTTATGAACTTTGCCACACCCTTTGGGAGAACAATGGGCTGCAAATAGATCTGTATTGTGACTAAGGTTTTCTTAGCATTCCAAAAATGCATATGAAAAAGCTCTTCCTGTATTCAGAAAGGTGTGGTTAAAAAAAAATGCATGCCTTAATTTAACCAGTTGAAAGGTCTTCCCCAGGAACAGCAGACTACAATAACTAAAAGAAATGATTTGGCTGGCAAAAGTTAATCCATAAAACACAATATTATCTTTGGTGTATTATGGTATTTCATACCAGACTTTGTGAAATGCTGTACTCACTTTGACAGTAACTTAATCTAGTGAAAGTGTTAAGTTCTTCTGCCTTTGCACAACAGCTGTTGCTACACCATATTAAAAATAACTCTTATGTCTACCTATTTAAACAATTCAAGTGATAAAGTGCTGAGAAATTACAACATAAAAAGAAAAATTAGATTTCCATACATAATACCTAAATATTCATTTTGACAGTAGTCAAGGCCAATATTTTACAATGCCATTGTAAAAGGGCTGTAGCATTATTCTTTCTCCAGTGAATATTTAAGCTTTCAGGAGGTAAAAAACCCCAGGTAATTGTGTTCCCTTACACAAAAAATTATAACTCAGTGGTTAACGTAGTCTGCTGGTAAAAATAAGCTGTTATCAAAAGGAGGAATGATTTGAACTTGGGTTTAGTCATATGCTAAGTGACCCTTCCAATTGGTAAGCTATTGCTTTCTTGTCCTGTTCTTTGAGAGGGTAAGTGTGTGTTAAAGAGTTAAAGAGCACAGTTGCCTGTCTCAAACACTGTTAGTCCACAGAAGGAACTTGCCATAAAATAAGCCACCACAGTGGGCAGAGAAGGGATGAATTTGAGACAGGAAGGTCCTAATTCCAGGCTTGGTAAAGGCAAGATCTGGTCAGCACATTCTGGTTAATGTATCTGGACAAAAATTTTCACCATGGCAAACTGTTTGAAAAGAAACAATGGCTCATAGGCATATCACTGGTCAAACAAGCATCACCCCAATTATGGGACAGATGGCATCTGCAACCACCAATGGCCACCGAGGCCCCCCAGATATGTCTCTGTGGATACCTGGGACTTGGGCTGTATAAAGGTGGTACTGTTGTCTGTGTGTTGGAGGATAAATTACTTGCTGAAGTTTAGGGCTTGACATGCTCCAGTGATCTCAGGCCTAGGGGGAGGTTAGGAAAGCTTGGGAAGAAAACTGTATCACTGATTGTGGACAAAAAGAATGCAGAGTTTACAGGCTACAAGGACATTTGGCAGAACTCCCAAGATAAGAAAAAACTAATAAACACAATTCACAGGGGGAGATAATGACCGTTGACTCATAACCCACTGACCCATGAAACCCACCAACTCAAAAGAAAAGAAAGACTGAGTATGGAGCCTAATAAGCTTTAGAGTTGAGGGAATTGTTTAACCAATAGAGAAAGAATGCTAATTAATAAGAGATGTATAAATTGTGAAAAGTTTTGAACAAGCCTGGGACCCCCATCTCTCTCTCTCTCTCTCATTCTCTCTCTTTTTTCCCCACCATCCTTCTTGTCCTCCTCACCTCTTTTCTATTTATTACTATCTCTCTACCTCGCACACATTGTTCAAATAAATCTGTAATATTGACTTGGGCTTATGGTCTCATCTGCGCCTAAACCTGTGCAGAGGCACCTCTTAATCATTAGACTGTAACAGCATGAGCCTTGCACGTGAATTAGGCAGAAGAATTCTAATTTTTGAGCATAAAGGAAAGAACAAAGTTGTTACAAAGTACTGCAGGTACTTGGCACTGTCAGTAGTTGCCCTTTGCAAGGCAGCCAGGACATTGTTTATCTAACTTTAAAACCCATATCCTTCCTAGGAGCAGCAAGGAAGCCCACGAAGAAAAGGGCTTTCCATCTTACATTAGATCATTAGTACAAGATGTCTATCTAGGACCATGAGAACCAGAATCTTCAGGGGGAATTTATAATGTTAGAATAACCTGCCCATGGAAAAAAAGTCATACTTCTTATTTCTGCCTCTCCTCTGTATTGCAACCATGAATGCTGCTAGGATTCATAGAGACATTCATAATCTGGTTCTGAGTCACAACATACCTCTTGGTAAGGGTGTACCCATTGGCAATATAGTCCCTTGATTAATTATTTTGACCCAAGTGAAAAGTAACTCTGTATAAAGACGTATCGCAGGTCCCAACCATCAGCTTGTTTTATATAGGGCTGGACTGGGAATTTAGGGAGTAGCAGGCCTTGTGTTAGTCACCTTCAAGAGGAAGGTCACCCTATTCATGAGCATCACTTCCTTTTCTATTTGCTGCACTGGGTTTTTTGCATAAATGACCCCTTCCCTTTTGACTTAATCTGTTGGAACTGCTGTCTATGTACATAGGTGAGCTTAGACTAAGCTGAAGCAAGAAAAATGTTCAGGTGGCACAGATGTGCAACCCACATCCCTGATAAAGATGACGTTAACCAGCTGTGTTGCTCTGCTAAATGCTGCCTTGCAGCCGGGCACCATACACTGCCTACACCTATCTATATTTTTCAGAGTGTTTAGTTTTGGTAATCTTTTGACATGAGCTCTATTGAACACAATTAAATTTGGAGAAATTAGAGCCTAGTTAACTTAGTAGGAATAGCTATGATCTGGACCTAAGCAATCTCCTCTGTTTGTCCATACTATTATCACACACAGTCCTTGACACAGAATTGTTCATGACAATTATCTGTCTCTGAAAAAAGACTAAGGCATGGACAAATCTCCCTGTTACAAGCTCTGGACTGCTTTCAGTAGGAGTGTGGATGAGGCCACACAGTTCTTTTTGAAAAGCAACTTTAGTGATAGAGGTACAGAACATGCTGTGCTCCTTTGTCCTCAGGCCAGATAATGGGCTTTGGTATGTTTCATTTAATAATGCTCTACCCTATCTTGAAAAAATTGAACATTATTTGCTAGACTGTCTTCAAATCTTTTGGACATATCAGCTATAGAATCATATAACCCACAGTTAACCTATCCTACTTGGAAAGTCTGAAGTATTACAGGACTTTTCTTCTGGAGGACTGAGTGTATGAAAAAATATATTCAGTAAAGTATTCTTCCCTTTTTGGGAGGAGTCACAGAACTCCTCCCAAATATTTGTCTAAAAATCTTCTTCTGAGTCACTACTCATTCCCAACTCTGTGTTGTGATTTTACATAAAAGCTCAATGGAGCTAGGCTACACTATGCTATTTTCATTATGCTATCTTATAAACCTTAACAAAGATGTTGAGGTAGCACAATATTTTGCAGTAGGTTTTGTACTGAAAAATGGAAAACCAACAAAAATTTACAAGAAAATAATGTAGAGAAAAATGCATTTTATTAGCAACCAAGGGACATAGAATTTTTAGAAAAGCAAATAAGCTGAAGCTAAGAACACTGAACACAGTCATCTTTTTCAGAAAACTATGAGAGTTGGGAAGTATGCTAATATATTGCCACTGTAGGGTGCTATAAGCATTTGACTTTAATGACACTGAATAAGCCATTCAAAACTAAATTATGGCACTTGTGAAATTCTTCTGTTCAGTTTTCTGCCAGTGCTACTCTGTTTTAAAAGTTGCTGGCAGTTTCCTAGCAGGCTTTGTAAGAATTCTTTGGATGGCAAATAAGCCTCCATTGTAGATGAGGTATTTAAAATGAGCCTGCTTGAAATGTCCTCCAAACTGTGTCAAAAACCTAAGCTGCAAGAGATAGTGGCCTCTCATTGCTGATCACTAATGTGTCCCAATTGCTGGTTGTTATAAAGGATAAAGAGGATTTATTGCAGGGAGGAATTCTAAGATATTTCTTGTTTTCTATCATAAATTATGACAGGCCACACACTTGGCTAAATCAAGCTATCAGAATGATTTTGATGGGGTTATATAACCCTAGGATGTTGCCAGTTATGTTTGTATCTACTTTTCAGAGAATTTCCTCTTTTCTTCTTGAGAGACAAAATGAGAAACAAAAGCAGAGGATTTAATTAAGTTCCAGCAAGTAGGTTATTGATAGATACATATGAAACAAGTTACTGTTTGCACCAAAGCACCTCACTGATTGAACTAAAAAGAGAAATAAAAATATCCCCGAAATGTGAAATCAGTAGTAGTACATTGCCCCAGTGCAATGGTTAGGTAAATTACATACTCAGTTGATAGTCACCAGTTGTAAATATAAACTTGTTTGTATTTTTTGCATTGCTCTTTTCTGACACTACAGAAAAATCTGTCTAGAATACTGTTTGCCTGTGCTTCAACTTGGATGTTTTCTTAAGAGTGAGAAAGGTAGTAAGGAAGATACAATTCAAGTTCTGAAATAGTCTGAGAAATTACATTTTGCTGTATTCCACTTCTACCCTTCCTTCAATTTAATATGGACCTTATACTAGAGAATTAAAAAAAAAAAAAATAAACTGGACTGCAGAACAGTTCTCACACTCTGGGCATGGCTGGATTTGTAAGTGTTACATGTTATACTGAGATCAAAGGCAAAGTTCCTCTGAATTTCTAAAAGCTGAATTTCTTCAGAATATGGAAAATTTTTTCATGGAAAATAGTTATGTGTCATTTTCACTGTTATGTTTGTGGTGAAACTGTTCAATTCCTGATATACAGCACTGCACCATATATTCTTTATTCACTAGGAATAATGCTTGCATGTGGTTACAATACAGAAAATGAGACAGACTGTTTATAAATAAGTCAGATTTACTTTAGTCTAAAAAAATGTTGAATTATTTTTTTACGGCTTTGAAATATTAAGTAGTCAGCATAACTAACACCAAAAATTCACCATCCAAAGAATATACTAGTTGTCACAGAGCAGTCACTAAAAGACAGCTGGCCTGCTTCATTCCTAGGCTGAGGTCAGCACCATTGTTGGAATTTCATAGGTATGCATCTTCCTATAGACTGTCTACTCTGTCACACCAGACACCAGAGTTAGCAAGGACTGCATTAGAATAAGCCTTAGGCTTATTTGGGGCAGCAGAACTGGCCTGCTCTGCCCCAAAGTTTCTTCTCTGTGTTCAAAGGCCATACATACAGGAAAATATAAATTTAACTACTCCAGACTGTATTGTTTGCATCTCTATTTGTGTTTCTCAAACACTTTGGCTAAACAAGAAGAAGGTAGTGCTGTGAGACCGGTTAAGCATATCTCTGATTTACAAGTGGGGCTTGTCTGGTTGAATGGAAACTGATAACAAATTCGCATAATGTAGCACCTGAATTTTGAAAGAAAAATGTTTAAAAAAGAAGATATTCCTACTCTCAGGTGTTATTATAAATAAAAGCTAGATGTCAATTTCAAATTAAAGTGCATGTAGATTTTTTTTAAGGTAGTTCCTATTTAATGCTAATTCCTGATTTCTTATGGAGAAAAACACCTGTTTCACATGGGAGGCAACTAAATTCTCAATGTGTCTGTAAAGACATGTAGTCACAAAAGTTTCTTCTTGACTGTAAAAAGATAAAAACATAGTACCTGAAAATTCCAGGATTGCTGTATGTATTTTTGACTTTTAGAGACTCAGGGCTTGAGATGTACAAAATTTAGAAATGTGTGCGTGCTTGTATTCATTAATTCTGAGATTTGTGGTAGCTAATGGTTTATATTATTTGCATAATATGTGGTATTTTCTTGTCTTCTGCGCTGCTTCATCAGCTGAATTTTATCAAATAGAACCAATGTTTGGAGAATAGCTTTATACTACTAAGTACTAAGCCTCTGAAAAGTTAACCATGAATGAAAATACAGGCTATTACTAAGTTAATTCATGTCAGTTTGCTTTTTTGCATTCAAAGAAATTCTAAATTTTCACCAAAAATAATAGGAGTAAAGGTTGGCCAGCATCTTGCTAAATAACCTTTCACATATTTCATTAGAAAAGTTGATGAAATATAAAATAATGTGGGCTTGTATAAGATACATTAAAACCAGCCTCTGTATCTTAAAGAGAAGCATGGAGTTGTATGTGGTATTCCTATAAGAAAAGCACTGATTTCATGCTACTGTATTTACTAACAGAAACGCAGTTATTAGCCTACAAACCTATTTGCAGCCATTTTAAAGAAAGAAAAAAAAACAACCTGAACACAAGTTCTTCTCTCCTTTGTTTATTGCTGGCAGTACTGAAGGAGAAATGCAAATGTGCAGAGATAAGAGAGACTTCAACAAGATCTCATGTGGGAGGGATTTCCCCCCAGATCTTTTGCCTCTGCCCACATACCCAAACGGTGCAAATACTTGATGCAGATCAGATCCCAGCATGTGATCCCCATGTAACACTTCTGCAGAACTTCTCTTTGGTGAAATATAGTGTTACTTCATGTTCACCCCTGTAAATACCTGTAAGTCTGGCTGAGACGCAGCCCTATATCTCTGCAACACATATTTCTGTGGAAAATCCAAATTACTCTAGCATATTTTTCCAAATGGTAATTGCTTGGTTTTCTGTTTTCAAGGTCTCTGAAGGCAGTTCATTTTGTGAAACCCAACCCTACCGCACTTGAAAAGAACAGCAAGCACAGAAGGACAACAACTCACCCGTACTCTTAATTGATCTGGTATTTCTACAAGGTGCCACCCTTTTCCACACCTCCTACCTCCTCCTTAAGTGACTCAGCCTCTGAATGAGAAATCTCTTGACTTTTCAGACAGCTGGATGGGGAAGAACAGTTCAGCTCTCAGTCTGCTTTGATTGTGACTCCCTTCCAGGCTGACTAACCACACTGAGCCACACTAGGACACTAACTTCTACCATACCTAGGTAAGGATGTTAACTGTTCTGGTTTTTTACTGTTCCCTACCATGTAGGGAAACTCCTACATTTTCAGATGTTCTGTGATTTCTTAATGTCCAGTTTAGAATGCCATTTCAAAGGATCTGATTTTCAAGAAGTACGGAGTACTTGACTATAAAAATGCAGGTCTGAAAGTTATATAGTTTTGGTGTTCAGATTCCTGGGACCTTTCTGGCTTCTTCTGTACATACTATCTTACTTAATTCATTATTTATATTATATTGCCTGTTGTATTTTATTCTAGTGATAATTCTCTGATAAATTCACTGTTCAGACCACTTTTCATAAATGGCTGTTCTAATGTCATTTTTGCTCTTCGGTTCATTTTATTGTTTGTTTGGGGGTTTTTTGTGGGGTTTTTTTTTGATTTTTTGTTGGATTAAATTTTTTTTTTAAGATTCTTTGTTGGTATTTAAAATTAATGAGTATTTACTCTTTTATAATTTGCTTGAATTATCTTTATTATTTTGGGGGAAAAAAACCCACTGAAAGAATTCCCTTTAATTTTCACCTTTGCAAAAATACCCATTCTACTTAATGTAAGGACTTATCTATACAATGACCTGAACAATGTATAAACAAGGAAGGGTTCTTCATCAAAAATCTAGTGAATTGAATGACAAAGCTGAATAAAGAAAATTAAATTTATCACCCTCTTTTCTGCACTCTATTAAAAAAAAACCAACCTGCACTTAAAACTGAATATTTCTAATTTGAAAATACATACAAATTTGGATTGTGATTTAGTTGATTTTACATTAGTGACAGTTCCACAGCTTCTTTCAAAACAGAATCTCCTCCGCCCACATCTTGAAAAACCAGTTTTGAGAGCTCTTTCAGTTACAAATACGTGAATGATTGCTGTCATACATTCACGTGGTCTCTAGTCTTATCTTGCCTGTTTTCTCTCTTATACAAATACACATGTTATTTCTGTTTTCTGTGTGAACTTTTTTCTGTGTTATTAGTTCTGTGGACAAAACAGTAGAATCAAATATTTATTTAAACACAATGTGTTATTTTCAGAAGTTCACAACTCTGTTATATGGCTATTGCTCTGATGTGTAATTCCTGAAAAAAAATCTGTTTAGGAATATGTTTCTGTGATTGTTTAATGTCCGTAAAATAAATGTAGCAATTTTTAAATGTAGTTTTCAGGACAAAAAGATTAGCTAACAAACAGAATCATGTTACTGTTGGCAATTGTGTAGGGAAGAAATTTTAGTATCAGTTATACATATAGATCTGCACCTGACAGAAGGGGCCTTTAAGGCTATTTGAAGAGATCATATTCTTGTCTGTAATAACAAGTTTGGATTTATGAAGGATTGTACAGCCTTGAATGGTTCTGACTGTGATAGTGACTTGCAAAACAGCCTTTACCTGCAATCAGAAAATTCTTATTTGAGTGTAAGGTATAGGTAGGCAGATCTGACAGCCCAGTCACAGCACTGTTATCTGAAGGGAGAAAGGATGCATATGGACAACAGCAAAATTGCTATTGACTTCCAGACCAGAAAGATGTAACCTCACACACTTACAAATGCCTGTCTAGAAGAAAAGCTGCAATTATGTGTGTCCCCAGTGTTTTAGTAGGGCTTGGGAATCTTTATCCTGTATCAAGTCAGGATTACTTAATTCAATTGCTTGCTCACACTGTATTCAAGAGAAATTATGGAGGAAATAATGAAGTTTGCTGACTTGAAAGTTGTTAACTGAAAGCACGGAAAACACTGTTGTGTCTTTCGTAACTGTGATTCAGACCAAATGTGCTTTTCTTTAAACCATCACATTCTCTACATTCAACTCACATAAATGAAAGATAAGCCACACACTATAGAATTAAGATTAAGAGTTACAAGGGAAAACAAAGGAAAACAAAAGGTAGAGCTGAAGTAAATCTTCAGATCTAATGGAATGATTCTAAAATTTTGAGCTCTGGTTGCTCACAGAATACTGACTGTTCTGCTTCGATCAGAGCAAAATAATTCTTCAAAAAGATAAAATTTGGGTGACAAGCTTCATATTTGGGATACAGAACGAAAAAAGTATAGGCAAATTTTCTTTTTCACATGGCAAATATTCAATGCTTTAAAAAAGCTGGAACTTGAAGATCATGTAGCAAACAGCAGCCAGCAAGCTGTGGTTGTGTGGAGCCATATATGGAACCCGTTTATTCCAGCTGGTGTTTCATGTGGACATGCCAATATCAGCAACTTCTCTACGACTGAGGCTGGTTTAGCAATACAGGATGAGAAGCTGGATGACTGGCAAATTCTGAAACATTCCTTTTTTTAAGTCAGTTGTTCAGCTACCACTTTTTGTATCACCCAGTTCATCAATAATAGTGGGAAATTTGACATTTTAGGCATTTGAATTTGGCAATGCTTTATGTGAAAAACCTCAGTGTAAAAACAAATATTGTGACTTTTAAAAGAAGGAGGTGTATCTCTCTTGACACTCCTTCAACATTTACTATGCTGAATTCCTTATTATAGAGTGTGGTGACAATGCAGAGGCCTTTTGCCTCTAAGCTGTGGAAATTAATCTTGTTTTATTAGAAGCAAAATGCATATCAACTGACTTCTTATGAATAAGGTCTTAATTACTGTCATAGCTAGAAGCCAAAGAGCAAAGATTTTTATTTTTTTTTTGTTGGAAGTAGTTCAGTCTGAGGTGGAAAGCATCAATCTTACAGGAAATGCTTCAATTATTATGTATTTTTTTAAATACAGCAATGCATATGTGTGAAGCTTAATCACAAAGAGCAGACGGAAGAGCAGAAGGAACTCTGTGGTGGAGGAATGGGTGTGCTCAGATGATCTGAAAACTAGAAGGTCTGGCTTTCAGAACTTAAGGCAGGCCTGAGGTATTCTCCTGATCAGTCACTGCAGGAGATGAAAAGGAGATGTAGAAGTGTAAATACAGGTATTTGTGATAAAAATAATGTTAGAGACTTGTGCTGCTTTTGGAGGAATTTCTTGCCAGGTTAGGTGGACTTTACTTTCCCTGAAGCCAAGTCTGAAGTTTTTCTGAATTTCTTTGGGATTATGGTCGGATTTCCCACAAAATGTTTGAGGGTCTGAATCTAGGACTGGCATGTCTTAAAACCATTTAGGAGCTGCTTACTGGACTGGCCAGGGCAGTTTTAATTTTCGTTTAGAGTTTCCTGACGCTGTTTTTAAATTCAAATTACACTGGAGTTGCATTGCTGTTTGTTTTTGTTTTGCATTCCAGCTGAACTGTTTTGCTTCGGTGGTTGAGATCTTATTAAAAATGTCTGAACATAATTTACTACTACAGCATAGCACAGAAAGTTGTAACTCTGCTTTCTCACAATCTCATTTACAGAGTTAAAAACTTTTTATCTCACTATGGTCTGAAGATGAGCTATTCACTGACCTGTGTGAATAATGTGACAGTTCCAAATCTTTATGAGCTGATGTTTTTAAACTAATGGGATCCTCATAATCTCTAGTCCACTCCCCTTTTCAAATGCACAGGTACAAACACACACACTTCAAAATAGTGAAGGCCAAGGAAAAATGCTTTGATGAGCTCTATTCTGCCTCTTTATGCAAGATTCTTTTAATTTCTAAGCCCTAAAATTTAAATCTTACCCTGATGATTCTTGATTGTCTGTACTACAGATTAAAGTAAGATTTTTTTAATTTGCATTTTAAATTTTAATGAATTAATCTTTGATATAAAACTTGAAAGCTCACAGGTAAGAGGAAAGCCTTAAGGACAAAATGGCAATATTCTGTAGGACTAAAATGCTTGGGTTTAAAATTTCAGACTACCTGGCACATTTTCAGTGCTGACTGTAAAAGGGAGTGTACTGTTTCTTAGATTCATTTATGCATACTGCTTTTGGGTTGGGACACTATGCAGCAGTTTATTCTGGATGCTGTACACATGTGAAACAGAAATGTTGTTTTGCCCTAAAAATATTAAAAAATTAATATAGGATGAGAAAAACCCCAGTATTAATTAAAGGTTGGAGGATGAAAGAAACACGCTGGACTCTCATGGATACAAGAGGAGTTGCACGCCTCTTTTCATTTGGTTTAATTTTCACAAAAGAAGTCTCCTTTTTCAAAGTCTTATGATTAATTTCCCTTAGCAATTGGCTTTAAAAGTACTTAATAGAAAAGAAATCCAAAATCCTTCTATGCAAAATACTACTTCTTGAGATGAAGAAGTTACAGTTCTCATTGCTTGAAAATATACTGAAATATCAAACTTTCTATTATCCTGGGACTGACTACATCAAATGTCCAGCTGTATCTAAGCTGAAAAAGTAAATCAGAGACCTCTCTATCATCTTGGGACAGTTCGGGAAAATTTATAGTGAAAGTGGTAACTATCTAAAGAAACTGATTGCTTGATAACCTACCTGAACAATTTCTAGGAAATTCAGTTCACAGATGCTTAAAACCTTACATAAATATTTTTAAAAGGCATTTTATAACCTATTGCAAAATAAATAAGACTCACCATAGCCCTGAGCATATTTTTATTGTGTGGGAACCAGATCTAGCAATCACATGTTTTCTACACACACTGTGCCAATGCTTGCTTGATACCAACAACTAAGCTTAAAAAAATGGAATGCAGGTAGGAGCCTTTTTAAAGTGCCAGAATTTTAAACTCTAAGAAATATTTGGAATTTCACAACTGGTTAAGACACATGCAGACTTTGGACTCCAGTATTAGTTTTGTGTTTATATCTTTACTTTCTAGAAAGATCTCTAGTTGTTTAATGCTTGTTTTTGTTTGTTTGCTTGTTTGTTTGTTGGGATATTTTTTGGGAGACTGTTTTTTTTGTTATCTTTTGGGGGGTGGTTGGGATTCTTTTTTTTTATGGTGTGGTTTTTTGTTTTTTTTTTTTTTTTTTTTTTAACCATAAGCTTTTTTTAGTAATTGTTGGGCAGCAAAAGCATAGAAAAGAAAAATCTGCTCTAAGTGCAATCCTTTGTGGCATCCACAATGTTTTGTTGCCAGTGTAAGCATTATTCTTAAGCTTTTCCACAATCCAAAATCTTCACCTTCCATCAATAAAGAAAGAACCACAGGCCTCGGTGTCTCCACTCCATTTTAGGTGTGTAAGCCATACATTTTACATCTTCAAAAAGAAAAAAATGATAGCTCTGTCATCCAGAGAAGCAAGAATGTTTCTGATTTTTAAGGACTGTTTCTGTCAGTTTTCTGGTGCTTCTGTAGGTTTTAGCAGCCTGACAGAGGAGCATGTTGTGAGCTTTCCAGCATAACATTGTTTTCTTGGAAAATGCTTCTTTACAAAAAGGAATCAATTTGCTAAAGAGGGTCAGTTTTGCCCAAACTCTTAAGTCAATGTTAGCATTTGGGGCTTTTTTAAGTTAAGGGACAATTTTCTGTCATCAAAATGTCATTATGTTCTGCATGATGCTTTCTCTAGGAAACCTGGTATTCACAATCCACTTTCAAAGCAAAACATGAAATCTTTTGAATGGCTCAACTCCAAAATATTTTTTTTTAAGTCATCAATCTTGGAAGCTTTTAACTTGATTTGAAGTAAGAGAAGAAGTCAGTGACTGGAAAACTGCTGCAGAGCAGCAGAACTGCTTTCTGTCCTGGCCCTCTGCATCAGCTGCTGGCCACTGAGTCTGAGGGACCCATTGGCAGGGCTGGATGGGCTCACCTGTGCTCCAGGTGCTGTGCCAGGGACTGATACCATCTTCCCCTTCAGCTTACCAGCTCAACCCATTCTGCAGCACTCCTGTAGCAGGCCCAGGGCCTGCAATGGCTCCTTGGCGGTCAGAAGCCTGAGCTAGGAAATGCCAAATCATGATGACAGGGCCTTAGAAGCCCCTCTCTTCCACCTTTCAGACCCTTCATATCTCTCTGTAAGCCTATAGGTCACTTTCCCTTGACCCTTACTATTGGACAATTTCCAAAACCCCTGTACCCTATATAAACCCCTACTTCTGCCCAGTTCAGTAGAAGAGCTGTCACTGAGAACCTTTGTGGAAGACCCCAATAAAGAATTCCTTCAGAACCTCACACGGCCTTCTCCTCTCTCTCCCTGCGTCTGCTGCGGCACCAGCAAGCTAAAGAGCTGAAATCACAAAGAGCTGATAATCACTAACAGCTGATATCACTCGAGCTTGCTGAGGTTGCCTGGGGCCAGCAGCTGCTTGGGAACTCGGATGGGCTGTGCTGAGCAGGACTGCGCTATCCCGACCATTGCAGCCCACCGGGAATACCCCAGCTGGAAGCAGCCGTGTTACTCCTCTTGCCCCTGAAGGCTCTCACCACACCAAGTGCTCTCAGGGAAGGAGCTCCCAGCAGGGAAGGGGCAGGGTGACAGGCAGAGGGGCAGGGCAAGGATGCACGTAGCTGTCACCAGGCAGGGAAAAGCCACCAGATTCACTCTGAGCAGGGCTGTGGCCAGCCCTCAGCCATTCCAGACTGTCAGACTAAACTTGTCCAAGGAGATGACTGAAGTGGACAGCAAACCTGACCTGTCTTTGGGGCAAATTCCTAATGTCGCTGACAATGCTCTCTTCCTTTCTTTGTCACGTTTTCTTTCAGATTCCCACAGAAGGACAGAACAATCCCACGGGACAAATGTCAGCTTTCAACATACGAAAACAGTCTCCTAATCAAGCTGGTAATACTGAGTCTCCATTTCCTGCTCCAGGGGCACTTGCAGGCTGAGGCGCAGCCTCCCTCCTGTCCAGGCCCCTCCATGCCTCTGGCACGGCTCCCTCATGGGAAAGTGGCAGGAGGGTGATCGGGGCCACTGTGACCCAATTCAGATGCCAGACTCTGGGTGTTGTGCATAAGCTGTGACTGTCAGGGATGGAGGACAGAACATCCCACTGGACAGTGGAGTGTGGTGGAGCAGGGGAGCCGGATGGTGAGGGGCAAGGTGGTGTGGTTGTCATGGAAAACCCACAGGAGCAAAGTGGCTACAAGGGCAGTGGGAAGATCCACTGGTCTCAGTGCCGTCTCTTTGACTCACACAAGGAAAATGAGGAGAAATTGAGGAAAAGTAGAATGGGGGAAGGGGAGAGAAAAGCTGTTTAATCATTGATTATTGTTTAGTCCTCTGGAGGAGTAAAACTTGAGGATGCCTGGAATTTGCTTTCTATGCAGAGAAATAACTAGAGGCAAACTAGAAATGTGATGAAATTTTTCATTTCCCTGAACCTCAAAAATATATCTGTAGACTGAAAGGTTTTGAGATGCATGAGGACCTAGCTCAGGTAGGACATGCCAGGCTCAAGTGCATCAAAATTCACGTAGCCACATCAGGGAGCTGCATGGGGGACATACATTTTTGTTGTCGAATAGAGACAGGGATGAGCTGCATCTGCCTGTGCTCATGTGACCTGCTCTGTTGTATCAGAGCTATGTTTAATTTTTAAATTTTTAGCTGAAGCTAGGGAGAAAATTCATTAGGCTAGAAAAGAGTACTGTTCTGCTAGCCCAGGGCCTCAGGCATTAGCAGATTGCTTGCTAATCTGCTAAACACTTGTCAAGTGTTTCTTGACAAGAAAACATTATATATTCC
The DNA here is from genome assembly GCF_036417665.1 of Passer domesticus. NCBI lineage: Eukaryota > Metazoa > Chordata > Aves > Passeriformes > Passeridae > Passer > Passer domesticus. The sequence continues at coordinate 49,894,857 of NC_087475.1, read as the reverse complement.
TGGGCTACCATCTTTATACAAGGTTTCATAAAATATTCTTTGCACTTAACCCTTTAAAAAACCAAGATTTCTGAGAAATCCAAGTGATTTTTGACAACCCACTCGAGCTATTCAGGCAAGCCTGGGATGCCTTCATTTTTTGAAATCCTTAAAGTCAGATTTTAATAAGTATTTTTAAGATAAAAACTAGCTCAATAGGCAGTGAACAGGCTGATGCAGAATTCATGCAGTGAGGATATATTAGTTTTTGTTAATTGACCGTGATTTTCAGTTCATTCTTACAAACAGCATTTTCCCTGTCCCTGGTCATTTGTCAATTGGCTGGATCTATGCTACTTAAAAAGAAGAAAGCCAAACTTGAGTATCAAGGCCAAGAGATGGAAGCACAATTCGTGCTATCACAGCCATGGCTCCTAAAACACCTGCTACTTCTCTACCACTTCAGTCTTGGAGAGAGCAAGTCCAACACAGAACCAGAGAACATTTGCATCTAGGCAACATCAGTGATGAGTCCAAACCTTTCATTTGTTCTCTTTCACTAGGCAGTATGGACATATCTATAGGGAATTGAAATAGGCACAGTTTGAATTACAGACATTTATACATTTTTTGACTGAATTTTATATCGTTTTACAGATTTTCTTTTGTTCTTTTTACAGAATTTTATCTCTATTTTATCTACTTTTAGAAAAAAATTATTTAAAATTCACTCTTGGCCATTGTCACTTAAGATAAATGTTTTGGTGCTTTATTACAATTTGGTCTTCCACTCACTGTAGCTATTTGTCATTTTTTAATGTTATCACCACAGGTGAAGTTCTTGTATTAAATGCAAGGAATACATTTTCTTATAAATCAGAACAGAATGCCAAAACACAGCTCTGACAAATGACATGATACTGACTGCATGTGTTCTCTCTGGAGCATGTTCTTTCCACACATAATGTTACTGAACACCAGATAGTGATGTCTCCTGAAATTTGAAAATCCTTTTGCACAAATGCTCAGAGAGTGAGGAATTAATGGAGAAAACCATGAGGGTCTTTACAGGAGAATACAAGATCCTCTGTACTTTTAATATTTTTTTAACTAATTGGCTGTATTGACAAAGATTTTGCATATGTAATATTTTACCATCTCTTCTCTGGAAAAATTTGGGGCAAATACAATAATTAAAAAGATGGATTTTCTATTTGGTCTGAACTTCTATATTTTCATTTTAATAGGCCATGTTAAAATATTACAACAATATTTCCTCTTACCTCAAACAGGCTGATGATACGAAACTTAGATGGACTGGGAATACTAAACAATAGTCCTTGCATATTTTGCTTGCAAAAATGGCCCAAATTCTCATGAAAAAACCAAAGGAGATAAACATCAGCTTTCTAATGCAGGGAAGAATCCATATTCTCCCAAATCAAGTGAATTTCATACTGTTACTTTCCTAATACACTAAATATCAGCCTTGTCGGACAAAGATATTTTACGTTCTTTTCAAAAGTAAGTAAGGTTTCCATGTTTGTTCAGAATGTCTCTCCCAATTACCTTTGAAACCATACACCAATTTTAGTTAAATTTGATGTAAAGGTATTGCTTTGATTAAAGTTCATATTAAGATTAAGTAAATGACTCTGTTCATTCAGCCTTTGAGGAAAAAGCTTCAGAGTGAGTCTGACTCTTTGAGAAACATGAAAATCCACATATTTTGAGCTGGGTGTAGTTGGAGTGCCACATGGTCACCTCAAGATTAGCTGTCATTCAAAATTTGTATCCTGTCACACATCTGCAAATACAAAACCCACAGACAACACCCCAGGAAACAGGATTCATTAGCTTGACTTTCCTGGGATTACTGTGGTATGCAAATTTCATAATTCCTTTATCAGATCTGTGAAATGTGTTTACACTAGAAACAGGCAAAGCAGTTTCATATTAAGGATGAAACTGAATTGAGTTTGCTAAGATGGGCTTCTGCAGGCCCTTCAAGGTGAAGCTACAATCTTTTCAAGAAGCAATCTGGATTAAACAGGTGTGATAACTGAAAATTCAACCTGTATTAAATTGTTGCCTCTTTCAAACTATTTAGGTTTCCAACATTTTGCTACACGTTAATGTTTGAGATGTGTTTCTCTGCATTTGCAGATAAGAAGAGCCCCTCTGTTGCAATTAAAAGCAGACAACAGGCTACTCATGATGTTAATAAACGACGGACCCTTTTGCAAGATAACAGCTGGATAAAGAAGAGGCCTGAGGAGGAAAGGTAAGAAAAATATGAAATGCATTTCTTCCATGTTTAGTTCACTATGCCATGTACCTTTGCATTGACCGTCTACTTTTGCATGGATGGTATCAACAAGAATTAGGGGAATTCAATCAAATAACTCTTATTTATTTATCTATCTTGATGAGTTATTGATTGCCTTTTGAAAGTATTAGCTTGCTGAATATTCACTGACTGTTTTTCATTGGGACTTTTGAGTGCTGAGTATTTAATGAAGTTCTGCTCTAAAAGTAAAATCACGCATTTCACATGTCTAGGTTGCAAGACTATGATCTTTTTCTTTTTATAAGCAAGAGGACTATAAATCTTGGCAAATTCTTTTAAGGAGCCTAAATCAGAATCAGTTTAAATTTACTCTAGTGTAAACTAGGACTTAAATTACAGCAGAAACATGCCTTGCAACCATGTTATCATTATCTAGACCATGAACAGCTTGTAGAAAGAGATAATTCTTACTGCGAAACATCTGGAGTTTTCTACTGCAGAGTTCTGCAGCTGGTGAAATTACAGTGGTAGTGGACAGCTGTGAAATCTGATTGAAAACAGAATATTTTTTGCTAAGAAAAAGTTATCTATTTTTAATACTCATTGTTACTCATTGTTTTTCTTTTGCTTGAAGTGCTGATGAAAACTATGGAAGGGCGGTGCTTAACCAATACAAATCACAAGATAGCCTACACAGGTATGGTGGAGTATCTGAACACATTTCTAATTATATTACCAAAAACTGAGTATCCTTTTACTATGTCATGAACAAAACAAAGAAAACTTGCTTTGTTCAGTTTTAGTCTATACATATTGTCACTATAAATCTGGCTCCAGTGTCCATAATTGATCACTGCAGTGGATCCAGGGTTTGACATCTGAATGGTCTAAACCCTGTATGTTACTTTAATCTAAGACATAGATACTCTTTTATTAATGATGAGTTGTTTAATAAAATCAATGAACAAAATGGCATTTCTAAAATTTTTATTACAGCAGTAGCACAAATGAAAAGGAAGATCAGAAAGCTGTTCTTGGACGATACAGATCTGATACCACCTTGGACAGGTAGGGCTCTTTTTCTGGATGTATCGTATGTTGTGGCTGTCATACCTGTGAGAGGTCTTTAAAAGGAAAGCATTAATGAAGCCAGTGTTTTTTTAAAGTTTTCTTATTTATTAAGCATCTAAGCAAAAGACTTCTAAGCATCTAAGCAAATGACTTTTGTATGAATTTTCGATGAGACAAATGAAAATGTGATTTGAGAAAAGGTTCTTTTGGTATATTCTCTTTTTTTGGTACCTGTTTCTTTGCATTCTTGTCTGCATAATGTAAGTATTTTTCTACAGCTGATAACCATTCCTCCCCAGTTTCCTCCTTTTCAAACTCTAAACCCAAGTGAAATCTCCAATAGCTAAGCACAAGAGGGCTAAACCCATCGTTCTTTGCAAATACTATGATCAGTACCAATGTCAGTCATTCTTTTCATACAGGTGCATAATTTGAATGTTCTGTTCAGCTTTGACCTCTGTTGGGTTAAGACATGACCATGCTTGTGTTTGCAGGTTCTTTCTGTGTTACAATTTCAAAATCCAACCACCATTAACATCTGGTATCCAGAACATGCTGGGGCTATGAGAACCAGCACTTAAATGAACTCTGTGGGAAAAGTGCACTTTATTTAGTTGAGTTTTAGCACTGTATTATTTTATTTCATGATCCTTACTTCTCTTGTAAGAAACAATGCAAAATTGTTACATAAAATTTACCTTCTCCACAAGATCTTGAAAAAGCATAGGCTAGAGACCTGTTCAGTATCATGACCCTGTCTATTCTTGTACAGCCCAGTGAATCCTGCTGTATTGGTTCACTCATAATGAGGAAGCCATCCTACAACTTCAATTTACCTGTTGCTCTTCTTTGTATCTTTTCTATTTCCATATTAGTTTTATGATCTGGGAGTCCAAATCTCCATGTAGGTATTTAAGACTTGTGCACACCTTATATGTACACAGAAGAGTAATAACAATGATTTCTATTTTGTTTGCAATTCCTCCCCTTGTACTTCATACCACTGAATTTGCTCTTTTGAGTGCTGCTAAGAATTGTGTTTTAATTTTCACAATATTATATATATAATTCCAAGATTTCTTTTCTGAGTGATAATTGCTGGTGCAGAGATCAATTGTTTCTCTTGGCAGGCATTACTTTGCAAGAAAAGTGAATGTCATCTGCCATTTTAGAAATCTGACATGTTAGCAGATGACTTCTGAAAAGCTTTGCCAGTCACCATTTGTTTTGACTACCAGGAAGTAATGACATTGGCAAGCAACATCATCCCCCTCTCCTTTTTTCCAGATAATTCATGAATGTATGGAAGAACACAGGTTTTGTACAGATCTCTGCTTCCACTCTGGAAGCTTGCCATTTATTTCTTACATTTGTTTCTTACATTTGAAGCAGTTAGTTCTCTATTACCCATGGGAGGTCAGTTTACTTAAGAACACTTAAAACAGACTTCTATGAAGTTTTTTGGAAATTCAAGTAGCATATATCACCTATGTCACACTTATCCAGATGGCCACTCACTTCAAAATAATTTTTAAAGCTTGATTTTCATGCCTCAAACCCTGATTACTAATTTAGAAGCCATAGGACAAATTCAGTTTCTACAGGGTCACTGAGGAGCAATGTTCTTTTGTACTCTACATATTTTTGCTTTATGCTGAGATATTAAAGTATCTGAATTATTTCAGATTGCAAGCTATCTTTTTCTTTTCATACACACAAATATCTAACATAAAGTGTTCTTAATATGCAATGGATTACAAAGTATACCTAAAAAGAATTTTAGGTGTAAATAAGAATTGTACCAAGTGGAGAACATCCTTCCCAGAGGAAGCAGAAGTATTATTAGGAACTAACTAACTATTTGACAAAAGATTAAACCTTAAAAGTCAGGTAGGAATGAAAATTATAATGCTATTTTTCCATGTACTTAGTGATCCTAAGAAACACTAAATCCCAACTGCATCTATAGGAATTAGACCTGGATAGATGAGACAGAAGCAAATTACATACTTTTATTGTTTGCTTTACTAATAATCTAATACTTTGGAATGATAGAAATTAGTAGGAAAGGATCAGAGAGCTAACAAGAAACCATTGCAGTGTTTGGTATGAACCTGCTTTTCACATCTTGAACACTGCATGAATAATTTCACTGATGTGATGAAACTACAATAAAGCCAGGGAAATAAAAAGAAGAAGGTGAGAAAGGATGGAATAGCTCTCATATGGAAAATGTCTGAAAAGACAAAAAGTCTTCAACTTGGAAAAGAATAATATAGGCAAGCTGAGTAGTGAAAGAATATTTTCTGTTTGTTGTACTGCAAGAATGGGGAGATACTCTGTAAATGTTTGGGTAATTAATTAAGAAAAAAAATGAAAGAAAGAGAGAAAGAGAAAGAGAGAGAAAGAGAGAGGGAGAGAATGAGAGGAAAGAAATGAAAGAAAGAGAAAGAAAGAAAGAAAGAAAGAAAGAAAGAAAGAAAGAAAGAAAGAAAGAAAGAAAGAAAGAAAGAAAGAAAGAAAGAAAGAAAGAAAGAAAGAAAGAAAGAAAGAAAGAAAGAAAGAAAGAAAGAAAGAAAGAGAAAGAAAGAAAACATTTATTTTTCCTTTAATGCACATATTAATTGTAGGAGTCACCACCACAGGATACTGTGGAGGCCAGAAATTTAACTTGATTCAGATAAACATTACATGTGTAAATGGACCATTGATCCAGGGGTGTCTGCTGGATACAGCCTTGTGGGTGAGAAGAGAGGATATTCGTTGATTTCTTATCAGAAGCTCGAAAGTTTTACAAGGAGAAGTTAACACAATGCTTACTTTCTTTTACTATTTTTTTAAGTTTAAAAAGTGCAGGCTTTAAAATGAGAAATTACAAAACTATGTAAAGCATTGTGCTGGAATTTTGAAAATACGAGATGAAACGTGCATGAAATACTGGTTCGCTGGCGAATGAGAGGGAACTCTCAGGTTTGCATCGGCAGCAGTGCCAGCAGGGTTAGTGAGACCTCTAGTGACCTTCCCAGCAACTGTACGTGCTGTCACATCACATGCTGCCCCGACAGGAGAGGGTTCTTTGCAAAATTGCATTTAAGATTTGCAAAAGACACAGAGCACCCGCTGGTGCAGATTGTGTCCCAGAACTCCCTGGAAGGCTTTTCATTAAATACAACAGTATTCTGTTGAAGGCAGGACACAAAATATTTTATATGTAACATCAGGTTATAGTTCTAGGATTAATTGTTTTACATCTATGGCTTCAGTTTATAGATGTGAATAAATAATTTTTATATATATATATATAAAAGTTGTAGCTCAATATGTGTTTCAGCTGATTTAATCAAATATTTTAAATCACCCTCTCAACTTAGTATTTGTCCTCTCTTTCAAAGTACATCACTTTAAGCTTTTCACAGTCCCCTAGTTCTTACTAAAAAATATTCCACATGTAGGCAGTAAACTGGAATAAAATAAGAACCTAATCTGCTTCAGCTATCATAGCTACATGGTGTTTTCTGTGAAAATTTTGAAGGGTTTTAGGCAACAACTGTAGAATCCATAAAGGGCTTGAAAAATCATGTGGTTGTCTCTTCATGTAAATTTCATGGCTTAATGAAATCAGTTCAAGCACAAAGAATCCAACTTCCCGTAAGTCAATAGCATCCTTTGCCAGGGATTTTGCACTAGATTATTTTCACATCACATTGATCTATTAAATCTGTAAATAAAATATGACTGTTGCATCTCTCTAGGAATGGTGAGGCAGAGAAAAAGGCAATAGTTCTATGTACCTCTTGACTTAACATTGCTTTCCTTCTGGTATTTTGACCTAATTCAAAGGAGTTGTAATAAATCATTAGCAACAGTGACATTTAATACAGCATTATTGTTTGAACATCATCTTGGAAAACTTTTTCAGTGAGCTACTTGGAGTCTACAGATAATAGTGCACTAAATTTATATAATTTCAGCTTCTGTTCTCTACCTTTAGTGATACTGGGATATTTGTGATACTGGGATATCAGTACACAGGGCAAAATGGCACTCCATCTTTTAATTTAATTGAAAATGTATTTTAAAAAAATTAGAGTGTGTATTATAAGTAATTCCTGTGTTTCTGACAGAATTGCAGCCAGAAGTGATACTGATAATATAAATAAGTCTCCAACTCTGAACCATAACCAAAATAACAGGTATGAATTTCAGAAACATTATCATCTAAGTATTATGTATTATAATTTATCATGCATCATTTATCATGCATTATCATGTAAGTGTTATATATTACCATAACTTTAGAATTCACGTACATACCAAGATGATACAGAGAAATTATTTCTACGGCATATGGCCTGGTTTTGGCTTCATTTGACCACCTGACCTCTGGAATGTAGGCATGTATATCTGAATTATCATAGACTCTTTTCATAGTTGCTGAGGAGAAAAAAAAAAATTTTCATTAAAGCATTTTAATTTCATGAAAATTAAAATTTTCATTTTCATTAAAACCAGAAGAATTTTCATTAAAGAATCCTATTTCTCAACACAGCTTAAAAGGGACACCAGCTCAGATTACACATTTACTCAGCATAATGATTATTTTAAAATTACAGTATTTGAAATACAAAAAACCCAAGAATAATAGTGTTTTGAAAAATGTGGGTATATTCTAGAGCTCTAGAATTCTCTGCATAAAATCTACCAAATACAGTACATAATTCTGAGGAAGCATAAAGAAAGAAATCTATTTAATTCTTCAGTGGAAAAGCTGTTTTACACTGCCAGTGGAAAACTTGAGTATCAAAACATAAAAAATAGTTTTTTTATAATCTAGCTGACTTTTCCAGTGGAAACATTTTCTTTGGTCAGAAGGCCAGTCTTTTGATTAAAACAAATTTTAATTTAAAAGAAGATTAAAACCAGTTTTAATTTAAAAGAAGTTAGCACAACATTGTTGATACATTATTTTAAAAGTTGCTATGATTTAGAGGTGGTCACTCTATATATGTCATATAATTCCACAGCTGAAAAGTTATTTTTTAAAAAACTTTCACCTAGTACCTGATTGAAATTTTAATTTTCATTTAAGAAAGTCATAAGAGCTCATCCACCATACTTGTAAATGCATCACTTTGTGTCTTCATCAATGTCAGTAGAGTTCTGACAGTAATAAATTACACAGAACATAGCTGCCAGAGAGCACAGCAATTAAAAGTCATCTTGTGGAGAATTGAGATATTACTCTGAAGAGCAAATCAGTATCTCTGGCATTTAAAGGTCAACTGAGGTCACTCTTTCAAATTATAATTTTGCACCATTATGTTGTAAATCATGCTGATGATGACACATGAAGCATCATATAAATTGAATCTTATGGGGTGTTTTTTGGAGAGGGATTTTACAGACCAACAATTAATTCTGAAGTGGGACTTAAGAGAGACTTAAATTGTATGTATTTTTTCCCTGCCAGAGAGCAAAATGATTTGTAAAGCACTATTCTTCAATTACTGTTATTATGAATTGCCAATTACTATCATTAGGAATTGCAGAGAATAAGACAATAAGTTTTTTATAAATGTTGTGAAAAATCACTGGCTTGGATTTTATATAGGTTAGTTTTACAAACATATCATAACATAAAGCATTCTATTTGAACAAGAAATAAAATTTAAAGTAAGAAAATGAGTAAGTAAGTGTTTGGAGACTAAAGTGTAGGTACAGAAGTCAAGATTTTAAGAAGTCAGAAATTACTTTGGATATCAAGTAAAAATGCAGTTGTGTGAACATCAGAACCCCTTAAGGTTTCCCACATCTTGTGTCCTTTGAGGTATATAAACATAGTTATAGCATTTACCATACCCATTTGTATAATTCTGATACCAGAAATATGATTGCTTTTATTCTTTTAATAATTTAAAATTATACTCTTTCTGAAGACTTACTCAGTAAATATATTTCCTTAACAGACAATCTTGGACTCCTAATGCAGCATCCACAACCACTGCAGTCACTTCTCCAATCAAGAAAAAGAGGTATTCATTACCACCACTGCTTGGTTGCCAGAGAGTCTATAGCACTGTTAAGCCTCAGTAATGTATAACAATTAGGTAATTTTAAAATTACCTACTTTCTCCTCCAGCACACTCAAACTCCTCAGTAAGCTTCAAGAATTAAACTTTTACATCCTGTCTTTTTTCCATGGGATTTACAACTTTTATCTCTGTAGAGCCAGGGCCTGGTGGACATGGGACAATGAGTGCTAACTCCTGGCTGCAGCCCCTAACTCAGCTGGTGTAGTCGTTTTCAGGGTTCAGTTTTAAAGCACTGTAGCTCACTGTAATTATAAAATCTCTGATGCCAAACTTGACCTTGTGCTGTTGCAGTGCATATGAATCACACAGTTTTCTTAATGATACACAGCTGCCTTTAAAAATCTGGATTTCAGATAGCATTATCTAGGCAAGAACAAAAACAGGGTGTACAACTAAACACATTTTTAATTTAAAATGTACTGCTGGTGATAGCCATAATTTTCTGCATCCTTCCCAGCTGCAAATTCTGTTCAATCATGATTTTCTATTTTATATTTAATGCATAAAAATGTGATCAGTAGACTAATGAATGTAGAAATGAAAATGTCATTGCATTTATATTAACAGACCTGTTTAGTGGAAGTTTATGCTGTTTTCAGTCCAGTAATTCTCTTCAGGCTCTTGGAAGATATGGAAGGCCATCAATGAATTGTACTGCTTCTAGTGTAATTGTTTTTACCTCACAAACAATTGCTGGATTGATAGTTATGAGGGTTAAAAAAAAAACCCAACCAAACAAAAAGGGAACTGAAAGTACTTGCACTGTTTATGTGACCTCTAATAGCCTGATTGTATTTCTTGTGTTGATACTTGACACCCTCTGTGCATTTTATCTGGTTGTCCTTTCCATGAATGATGAATTTATTTGCACCACTCAGATTGCAGAAAAAAACACCTAGAGTCACAGAACATTTTTCACAGTAAATAAAATTACTGTACTATTTCCTATTCCATTCAGTTTTCTGTAAATATAGTCTAAAAAGTATCAACATGCAGTCTTTGCAAATACTGATAATATAAGAAAAGTTCCAGGTATTTTTACATCACTTCTATTCTAACATTCACAGTATGCTGTTCAGGCCCAGAACATTTAACTAATACTGAAAAAATTACTTATTAAAACTTACAGGCAATCTTGGATGCCTCCCCCAGTTTCGAGTAGTAAGACTCCGACAGAAAAAGTGGAAAGCAAACGGTGCGTATCAGTGATCGCTGCTTATTTCCTAACTCTTGGCTAGAGCTCATTTTGGGAGCAAGAAAGCAGGACAGTCCTTTGGTGGAGCGAGCTCGATGCAGAAGATGCCATGCAAAGAGAAAGCATCCCATGCCTAAGTACTTGTTTGGGCTTTTGGCAGCCCGATGCCCAGCACTGACTGGGGCCTGAGCATATGAAGGGCCAGCAACCTGAGGTTACGTGAGCAATCCCAAAATTTTTTAATCATGCTTGCAATTCTTTCTTCACAGTTTCACTTTGGACTATTTCAATTAATTCTCCTCAAGGCAAATGTGTTGTAGAGAGACCGGCCATAAGGGCAGGGATTTTTAGGTGCCATTTGGATTCACAGTCAGGGGCTCATCACTGGCCCTTTTGGGTATCAGTGTGAACAAAACCTCAAAATCTATTAAGTACCCTGTCATCAAAGTATCCAAGAACAAACAATCAGACTAAAGTTACTTGCAGATGAATGTTTGATGTTTATTTCTGAAGTTGTGGTTGTTTTCTGGCTGAATAGAAAGAGAACAGGAAAAGTATCTTGTTTCTTGTTTCTTCCTTATCTAAAAGCAGAATTGGGATGGTTTAAAATATTAATAAATAAACCTTCATGATCTTTTTTTTCTTGTGCCCACTATTTGCTGCAGCATGGCCTTCTGCTTCCCTAGCTTTAACCTGGGAAATTTCCAACATGAGTCTCATGTGCAGCAATGATGAAAATGAAATAAAATAGAAACGCATGGATACACTGTGATGTTAGATATAAGCCTTGGTAGACTATTGCCCTGGGAGCTTATGGAATGTCTGGCACTGGAAGACTTAAAACCAAGTTTAGCAATTACTTTTTATGTTATGCTGTGTTTACTACCCTCTATCTTTTTGGCCAAGGTTCAGTCACTCTCCACCCAGAAGACAGACGGCTCAAAGATATTAAAGTTTATTTTCTTTGAAGTCAGTCCTTACTAGATGTTCTCATTGTGCCAACTGAAAAGAATTTATCTGGCTTCATTTCAATATCTTGCTAAGATCATGGTAATTTTGAAAACATAATGCTCTATATGGCATCCACCGAGCTTCCAATAGCAAGCTGTGTTCCTGTGTTCTTCTCAACACTAATTATCCAGTTACTCCTCCAGTCTCACAGTTCAGAGAAGACTGAAAACAGGCATATTATTTCTGAAGCTTTCATGACTCTTCCTAGATCCTCTAACAATGCTGCCATCACAAACAGCTGGTAAAAAAAAGTGATGGGCATTTAATGATTACTTGGTTTAGCTTTTAAAAGTGCTTTGAAGATGTGAAAGCTATTTCAAGTTGTGAATATTATAATAACTAAAAATAGTTATCAAAGGAAAGCCTTTTACTTGCCTGTGAGTTTCAGGAAAAAAGTGCCATGCATAGATGCTAATAAGCAGAGTTTCTAAAGGTCACTATCAGTCTTAAAGACTGAGCAAAGAGCTATGTCAGCTGTGTCTTTTCTTCACATTTGAGAATGGCTGACTGCTCTGCTATCCTCAGGAAGGGAGTCCAGCAATCATGGATATGAGGGTTTTCTTAGTCAGAGTTATTTACGTACTTTTGTGATTCTCAGATGTTCTAGACTTTTATGGTTAAACATGATGTATAAACATCCAGAGTTCTTCGCCTACTTCCAGCTGATTAAACACACTTTACAGAACACTTGAAAGAAATTGCAGTTGGAGCTAAGACTATAAGCAGCTCACTGTATTTGAGTTTTATAGTTGTGGATTGTGTGCTGAAAACAAAACATTATTAATCAAAGTGATTAACTGGAGAATGTTAATTGAAGAATGATTGTCTTAGTGATATAAAGAATATGGCTTGAATTTAGTATTGTGCTACTTGAGTTAAACATATATTCTACATTTTTAAAAATTATCTTGGAAGGAAGGGAAAGTAAAAGTAATTGCTGTTGATTGATCTAAATCTTGCAAACTGCTTCAATGCTAGCATTTTGCTACTTGGTTTCTGAAATGCTTACTCTTTTCTTTCTCTAGAACCACTTCAGAAAATTCACAGGCTCCAACAACGTATGTCTTACTTTGCTTCTTAGTAGATTTAGAAATATAACATGCTCCTTTGCATAAACCTCGATTATTATTTTACATTTATTCATAATACAAACACTGTATAATTTACTGGGAGGGTTCCTCTGTAGTCGATGTTGCAGAAGTGCATGAAGAAGATTTCCTTCCCTGCAGAAATGCAATTATTTGCATATAGCTTAAAATATTTCACTGGATATTTACTCAAATTGAAAAAAACATCAAACTGCATAAACCATTAAAAACTGCTTTGCAGTTTTAGTTCCACAGTCATATATGTTGCTAATGCAAATACTCTTTTATATGCAACTGCTGCTCTAGAGTCAGTGAAAGTGTGAGCTATGCAAAGAAAAAGAAACTATTAAAGAGCATGTAAGCAATGTGAATAAAAAGAAAGTTAAATCAAGAAGCTCTGCACATGCAAAGGCTTGTAATAGAGGACATTAAGATGAATTGATGCAAAGTGCTCTAAACCTGAGTGTCTGCAAAGGTTGCTCTAATTTTAGAAAATAAATTTATTAAATTAATTCATTAATTAAATATCCATTTCACATGTTCTAAATTAAGAGAAGATTACTTAACCAGCTTGCAACTTCATGACTTTTAATTAAGACAGCTCTGCATCTTGTCATGATTTAGTTGCCATACTAATAGAAAAATAGTCTAAAGAAGCAGGTAACCCTCATCAACTCTATCTCCCACCTTCTACTTTTCTTATAATTACTTATCATTTTAGTATCCCTGTAGTGACTAACTTGATTGTTCACATAAAAAAAATAGGAAGTGTAAATGTTTATTTATTAAGCTTTTTAAAAACTGGTACTTTTCTAGTTAAATAAAAGTTTTGTCTTTACTAAATAAGATATATTCAGTAAGAGAAAAGGTTTTTCAAGTTTTTTTTTACTACTAAAATAATTTTTGAACAATAAAGACACTCCACTTTATTACTATATCCATATTAGCAAAATAGCTAGTTTAGGGATATTAGTTTTTCAAAAGGCTCATTGGATGTGGTAATCTAGTGAAGTAAAGCATTAAATTTCTTTTTTTTTATAAATATATAATTCTTTATACACATTTATTTATATATATATACATACATATATATATTTAAACAAAAAAAACAAAAAAAAATTCTCAAAGACAATGCAAACTCATTGTAGTTACACCTGATAGAAGTATAATATCACCACTTCAGTGATACAAAGTTTTCAAATATCTTCTTGTGCCTTAAGTATGTTTTCACTATTCCTGTTGCAGGGCTGCCCCTTCATCAGAACAGGTGACCCCTCAGAAATCAGAGACTGGTGTGGATGATCGAGCTACAGCAAGGTAACATATACAGTATAATCAAACCAGTGTTTTCATAAGCATTGATTTTTGGGATATTAAATACTCAATTTGCTTTATTTCTATATTTGATAGCTTGTCTGGACATGGTGTGTGATTAATGCAGCATTTAAACAGTCCTAACCATTGGCCTAGAAGTCCAAACTCTGAGTTCCCTCTCACTGACTTGCTAGGTTATAGCTGTTTAATTTTTTTAATCTTCTAGCCTGTCCAGCCTGCATCCTAAAAAAACAGCATGTTTTTTAAGTTGCTGCAAATGTTTGGAAGCAGAACAATCGGGGCAGTATAGATTATACAGTGTATTTTCTTTGCTCCTCAGACATTATGGGAGAGGTAGTAACTAAACTTTACTATGTATGTAAAAACACCCCAACTTGTGCACTGTGGTGTTAGCATTTTGAATAGTGAAAACCCAACATATATCCTTTAGGGTGACAAAATTAGCATGTCTCAAGATGGACTTGTTTCTGAGGGATGAGTTAGATGGATCAACTAATCTTTGAAAGTCTGCAGAACACCATAAAAATTGTTGGTGGAAAAGACACTAACTTTTTTTTTAAACATTTTTAAACTAAAATTACAGAAAATTGTAAGGTTCCGTACTGATAGAAATGTTATATTTTTCAAAGCAATCAGGCAATAACTGCCCCATCCCTGGGAAGTGATACAGGCCAGGTTGGATGGGGCTGTAAGCAACCTGGTCTAGTGGAAGGTGCCCCTGCTCAAGAGAAGGGGATTGGAATGGGATGATTCTTAAGGTTCCTTCCAACTCAGGGATATATTATGATTCTATGATGCTATAAACATGCAAAAAAATTTACTCTGTGACCTTGACCAGAGTAAAATGTCTGAATATGCAATTATACGATGAATTAAATTAGAAAGAGATTTCTAGATATGCACTGAGAATTACAATAGCTCATTTGCAGTTTTTATGTGGAAATATTAAAGGGTGTGAACATGAAAATTAATTTAAATTAGTTAATTTTGTTTAATTTCATTAATAAAATTCAGTTTTATGAGATCTGAAGCTACAGTCTATATGATTTTGAATCCTGTTCCCCTCCCCCATAGTTCTAAAAATGTAAAACCAGTATAAAATGACTAAGAAAGCATCCCAAAGATGTCTGACAGTGTAATCCCTAGGAAAAGGGAAAAAAAAAAAACAAACCAATGTTTCAGTGAAACATTTTCCTCTCAACAAATGTGGGATATCTTAGAGAATTAAATACGCCCAGTATTAACTAGGGAAGTCACAGCCATTCTTCACTGCTAAGGGCTTGTTAAGGTCTGACTTAATCCTCACCCTCAATCAGTTCACATTAATCATCCCCTGGTTGCTCTCATTACCATACCAAGCTCTGTATTCCTGTCCCTTCATTGGTGAAGAGCTGGAGGAATATTTTACTGGTCTACAAGTTTCTATGGCAACACTGCACTGCTATTTGTGTCAGTATATAAACTGTAAGTAGTCTGTAATCTTAGTGGGCAAAATTCAGCCCTCTCTACTGCTGCTATAATTCCTTTACATTTGGCTGGTACTTCAGATGTCATCCATCTGCTGCTGATGGGTTAGCTTCACAAAACTACAGATTTTTGTTACATTTTTGCTAGACAAAAATTGCATTAATCAGCTGCCAGCAAAAGTTCCCTTTTTTAAAAGATGTCACATAAATACCACATTTTTGGCAAAAATGTTTGTGTCACACAGGGTAAGTAAACAGTTACATGAAGAGCATATATAGTAATATAAATGTGTACTAGAATACTGCTTTAATTTACATCCTTTAGTTACCTATATTTTTACTTGGAATAGAAGGATTTTCAGGTGCTTTTAAATCAGACTTAATTGATTAATTAAGTCTTATTTTCTATCATTCAGGATTCTGATAGGGATGTTAAAGGAATAAGGAATTAATTTCAATATAAAATAAGTGGAAAATGGCAATTGGCTTTCTAACAAACTGTTCAGTGATACAAGGAAAATCTTTCAGAAGGAATTTACCTGAAAAGGATGTCAGATACTCTCTTCTGGCTAAAATTGTACAAAAAAAAAAATTAATGCATTGTTTTTAAGGACAACAGTTAGACCTGGCATCCATCTTAAAACACAGAGAGAGTGTGTGTATATATATATACATATATATATATATACACACACACATATATATGTATGTATATGTATATGTGTATGTATACATATACATACAAACACACATCTCACATCTGAAGGCATGGATTTATGGACCTTCACCTGTTGGATGTCATTAAGGGAATGGACATTTCATTATTAGGTAGGGCATCTATAGATTCTCTAGGCAGCATAAGTAGGCTAGGACACAGAAGAAGAGAAGATTACTGCCTAAAAATTGTGCATATTTCAAAGAATAACGGGTCAAATCAGGTCTCTTGGTATCTCACAAATGCAACAGGAGATGAGCACTACAATGGATATGTACAGAGACATTTTTCTGATTCCCCCAATGGGCCTGTTGTTTGTGTCTTATCAAGTCCTTTTTGTGCTTTTTTCCACATCAGTGAAGATGCAAGATTCTCACTCTGCCTTTTTCCTTTCCATAATTGTATTAACCATTACATGCAGGTGTTTAAAAACTGGAATTTTTTAAAGAACAATATTCTGTAGAAAATCATGTTGAACCACTTCACATATTCTGAGGGTGTTTAACATAGCTTTAGTCAGTCTTTCAATAATGATTACAGCTAGGATACAAAAAAAAATAAATCTGTGTTTCTATAAAAAGGCTTTTATAATGGGGTTCACATGTATTGAACCATACACAGTTACAGAAAGTAATGGTGTTTGGCACAGTGAGCCACATTTACCAGGGCATACAAAATTATTACCACCCAAGAATGCAGAAAAATCAAAAGGTTGTGTTTCCATAAGTTCATAAACTGTAGAACAAATTGATTTATTTTTTATTTTTCATAGACATATCAGAATTAATTAATGTTGGACATGCCTTAGGAAAAGCTTTGAGGTGATAGTAACAGGGGCTATACACGAGATTAGAGAGAGATCTCACTTAGCTCTTAAAGCATCTCTAGTGAGATTGTCTGCTAGCAAGGAAAGACTATTATGTCTGTAGGGGCAAAGGGCATATTGCAGAAACCCTTACATAAAGATGTCTTTTTGGTATGGCAGCTACAGAAGTTGTCTTGAAGAAAATAGTTCAGCTGTTATTTGTAAGTATGTGGGTGAGAGAGGCAATTTCTAGGGAACAAAACAAGGGACTAGAATAAATTTTTCTGGCATAATCAAGAGAATCAATAATATATTCTTGCTCCTGTACAAGCTTTTCCTCTAGTATACAGGATAACTCACTATTATTACTCCTCTCAGGTAGCAGAAGATTCAGACAATGCTGTAAATGTCTGTGTACTATGCTCCTTTTTAATGATATTCCTGTTTGACCCAAGATGTGCTCCCAGTTATCATTGCAATAGATTGTGAAAGAAGAACACATTAATTACCTGTGCTTAAACTAACGCTTCTAATAAGGACTCACATTGCTGTGTCTATCAACAACTGGGAACATTTAAAAGTAGAAAAAAAGCTAAGTTACAAGGGTTCGATTAAAAAAAATTAGTGACTTGTTATTGACTTGGAATTTTCCAAACCAATGGAATTAAAACCATGACGTCAGGTCTCCTAAACAAACATTTATTGACAAAACCTTTCTTGTTCTAGAGCTGCGTAAAGCCCAAAATTGAAAGAATATGTAGGTGCATTTTGAGACATTGGCTAATTATGGGTACTCATTAGATTGCCATCTCTGAGAGTGTTCAAAGCCAGGATGGATGGAGCTCTGACCAACCTGGCCTAGTGAAAAGTGTCCCTGCCCACGGCACGGGGGTTGGAGCTGGATGATCTTTTAGCTCCAACCCAAACCATTCTATGAGTCTGTAAGACTTTAAATTCCAAAGAGCCAAGAGAAATATTAAAAGGAATTATCTTAGGTTGGACTAAAATTTAGATAGCCAAAATTTAAAGGCATGGCTCCTACGTGAGTAATTCCTGTATGACTTTTCCTTTGGGATGTCTTTTATTTGCTTTGACTTTTTAGCTAGACCATCCAGAGACCTCTAAAACGTTCTGGAGGTCACCTGTGTCCCTCAGAAGTTGTTGCAAGCGAGTATACTGAAACAGAACTCACATAAGCACACCCATACTTCACTAGCTTGCTTTTGCTACAATGACAATTTTTTCTTTTTGGTAAAGTGAAGTCACTTTACACTTTCTAAATTGTTTTTGATAATACAAATCAATACAGTAATTTTTAATTTACTTTTTTTTGCATTTCAGCAGCAGGCCCTTCCAAGTGACAGGCTCCTTTTGTCTCTCAATTCTGATAGATTTGACATTCACTATAACACTGGTTTGCAGCTTTTCTGCATGTTGATATAAATGATTCACTGTTGCACAGCTTCTGTGAAGAGATCCAAGCCCCTTATTCCTAAACAAAATTTTAATACAGTGTTTACAGGGTGATATATATCCTTCCAGAAAAACAGAATAAGTTGTCTTTTTCCAGTGATCTTTCTCAGTCCATCTCCTATAAAACATTCAGATCAACAGCTTCTTCCTCTGTATTTAACTCCAAAATCCTCTGGGCTAAGCATTACACTTGTTTTGGCACATTATAAATTGGTTTTCACAGTTGACTGCAGGCGTCTTCTGTGCCCTAACTCTCAGCTGTTATTGATGAAAGGTCTGAGCAATGGCTCCTGGCATGGATTAGTGAGCATAGCAATGTGGAAGGAAATGCACCCTGCTCCAGGATAAATGCCAATCTTCTCTCAAAAAGTTCCTTTATTCATCGTCAGTTGTACTTGACAAAAGCTGATGGGCAGGGGTTTACAGGGACAGTAAAGCAGCCATAACAGAGGATCAAAATTCATCTGAGCCCGTGATGCTAAACTTTACCCAGTAAGATGGCTGACTTGTTTAATGTACTCTAGACCAACTCTTTTATTTCAGCCTTGGAAGGCCCACTTGGCAATTGGTTGGTTTTGTCTTCTCCTATGCTGATATGACTAATTCAAACATGTCCTTATGGTTTTAGCCAGACTTTCTTATTGCATTCTTTTCATATTCCACCATGTCAGAAGAAGAAGCTGTTGATCAGAATGCTTTGTAGGTCAACAGGGAGAGATCACTGAAGAAGGGATATCAGATGCAACTTGTTTGGTATCACATTTAAACATATTATATCATATATTAGAAAGGGAGTAATCTTAGTAGTTTTTATAATTCTATTCAGGGCTTTTTATCAGAAAACAGATGCAGATCTATTAAAAATACTGTGCATGATTCCTTTAATAAAGCTGCCTCTGGGTTGCTCATGATTATGTTGATGATGACAAAGTGACTAAATTCAAAATCTTACTGAGTATCACGGGATTTCACATCAAGTGCCCCAGTCATTAAAGGCATTCCAACAAGTCTGAAATATGCATGGTCCTTCAGTTTTCTAGTCCATAGGATAACATAATGTTGGTGCTTGGGTATTATGACAAGTGTTGCTGTAGCAGCAAAGATGGATGATAAAATTCTAGGCAATAAGGCAAGAATGCCTTCAAGAATTAGGGAATATTTGGAACTAGATAGAGGCTCAGGACTTTTACAGGTTAGGTAAGTATTCACTAAATAATGAGAGAGTCATGGACTCATACTCTGCTTACTGATCCTTGAGGTTCAGGAGCTTAGCTGGGGTCTGTTTAAAATTTTGTTTTTCACTCCCACATGTCTAGGATCAACTTCAATTTCACCTCAGCATTAGGGACAGTCTCTTTGCATTGATGCTTTCTTCTTTGTCTTCAGAATTTTCAAATACAAATATTAGAAAGATTTTCATCGCTTTCACTAAAGAATAACATCACTAAAGCTTTTTTGTAAGTCTGATTCATGTTTCCTGATTGAAACTTTATCTGCATGTTTTCAAGATTAAAAAAACCCCAAGAAATCAGAAAGAATGAGGAGATGTACTTGAACGTGTGGATCAGATTAATTTGTATTTTTCTTTTTGATGGTGATCTGACTTGTCACCAGATACACCAGAGTTTCAGAACTACTATCTGAAATAAGTGAAATTCACAAGCACAGAGCAAAAGGACTGAAAAGTATTATATTATTGCCCTATCTCAAATGAACTGAGTTAGAAATCAAATGCAGACTGAAAAGCAAAGCAAAATGTAGACAATTCAATTTCTCTAACTTTTTGATGCAGAGCATAAAAGGAAAAAAAAAAATCACTCTCTGTGATTACATATTACATTAATTTTTCTACTTTTAAGGATTGCTTACAGAAAATGTCCATAGATCTTTCATACATTTAATCAAGGAGGGCATGAGATAGCTAACATTAATACAATCAGGTAATGCAAACCACACTCGTTCCATAAAGAAGGAACATTTCTTGATATATGATCAGAGATATTAATCTTTTGGAATGTAGCTGTTTCTGTACAGTTTGTCACACCAGCTTTATATAATTTCCCTTTCTGCTTGTGTCTGAGAGGCACAGGGATTCAAGACGGCAGAACAGGAGTCCCTGGCTAAACCAAGCAACATATTTTGCATGCAGCCTGCCTTGACAGCTCTTTTTAAACCTACTTTACTCATACTCTTTGCTACTCTTTTATTCTGCTGGACTGTCTTCATTAGTTGTCAGTTTTCTAATCCTATTTTACTCAAGCAGCTAGAGGCAAAATAGCAGAGAGCAGCAGCAAATTTCATTGCTAACAAGTCTATAGCATGAGGCCCACAGCAGCCTAGCTGCACGAGTTTTCCTATCCTTCAGGGTGGGGCTTTCTTTGGATTCACAGTGCTATTTTGTGCATTTTTCTGCAAAGATGTTTTTAAAGGCAGAATAGGCTTTTTTTTCTTTTTTTTTTTCTTTTTTTTTTTCTTTTTTTTTTTTTTTTCCAGGACGTGATCACTTACAAACAGAAAAGTAAATTAATCAAGAGAATTGTCTTCCATACTTTAACAATAATGACAAGCATACCTAGGTCTTAGTCCAAATCTTAATGTTTCTATTTTGTAATAAATGAATCTGTTTTCCTCAGTACTTGAGAGCCTTTTGTACAATATGCAATACAAAATCTTCTGTACTGCCATTTCAACTATTTATATATAGAATTCAAAAATGGATATTAGTTTTCCTGAGTTAGGGGCTACTGAAAACTTCCAGCCATGTCCTGAGTCTTTATTAAAATATTTCATCCTATTAAATTTGTGAGCAAACTATACATTCTCCTCCTGGCAGGCTGTCTGACCTACCTCAGTTTCATCCTTTTCAAAAATACTCACCCTAGGCAGAATGTTCACAGGGATTTAATGGCTGTCTCAGAAAATATTATACTTGGAGGTGGCATCCTTTGGAATGACCTATGAAAAATGTCAACATCTATTACAAGCCACCTATCATATTTGAAATACATTCCCCCTAGTTTGTCTAAACCTCTTTCTATAGAAGTTTTATGCTGCTGTTTTCCATCATCATCTATGTTTTAAAAAGTTGTTGACAAATGTAAGAAGTATGAATTCAGTTCAGCCAGCCTTGGACACAACAATAGTTTATTTTTTCAAGTGAAAATTATACTTGCAACTGGAAATCCTTCTCCACAGGAGCCATTCACTGCATCTGATACTCTGATATTCAAGGAGCTTTTTTGATGTATGAATATAGTTTAGTCTTTTTCTACTTTAACACTTGTCCTCTCTTTTAGAAGTATTAAAAAATATGTAAGTTATATTGCTGATTTTTAGCACAGCAACAACACTCAAATGAAACCTTGCCTGAAATTCTGTTTTGGTTCTGTAATGCAGATCTACTCTAATTTTCAATGTGAGGCTGGATTATATTCTAATATCAACACTGGTTGACAGCACTGCGTGCTAATGCTAAAGTAAACATAGTTCTGCTAAAAAAGAGAGATCTAAAAAGTCTAAAAAGTATGCTCTGAGCACAATCAGATAAATTCTGAGTTATACCTTGTATATATACAAGTTACAGCTTGTTCTACCTTATATTTTGTCCTTTTTATAAATAACAGCTCTTTAATTTCAGTTGCTAATAACCTGAACTATGCTTGAACCAGTAACTTGCAGTTGTGCATCCTATGACCTCTGCTTTGCACTAAGCCAGCCATCTCAAGGCAAAGAACTTGCAGGACATCAGTCCTGGTTACTTGCTGCAGTCCTGTCAAGATATTTCCTGGGGCTGAAAATTTGAGAAGTGTACAATAAATTAATATCTTCCAAGATTCTCTTTTATCAAACTTCTCTTTCATAGGAGCCATAATGTATAGCTGATCAGGTCAGGCTGCTTGTATTTTTGTGCTGCAATCTGCAGCAGCAACTGTTTCTGTTTACTTATTAGGACCCTTCAGTGCTGGTGTTCTATGAATCAGGCTGTAGATGACAAGAAGTACACATGTAGCCTCACCTAGATAGCAAGTAAAATCTTCCCTGCAAGCCACTGGGATACCCAAAGCACTGACAAGAACAGAATAATGTAGAGGAAGTAACAAAATGCTGTCAGCTACAAAGTCATGATGATTTAAAGATTACAGAAGGGAACTAACTCATCCATCCTTCGAATTGCACCAAGGATTAATGTGGGCTAGTACACGCATTTCTAAAGGAATAAGTCATAAATTATTGGAAATTTCTTTCCCCCATTATTTCCAAACAGGCAGTAGTCCAAGTTTGAACTATTTTTGGTAACTGTCATTCTTTTTTTGAAAACTCTGTGCAAAGGCTACCTTTATGTTCCATGGAGATGTTGTTTCATGACAGAACAGATGAGAATGAAAAGTCAGTAAAGAAACATACGGAACATTGTTGACTGCCAGGTTATATAACAGGTCCTATAGGAGTTCATATCATCAAAGGCATCATTCTTTTCCCATTGCTTTCTTTTGAGGAATAAAATTATGATTTTTTTGTAGTGAGCTAATGTTACTAGATGGTAGCTTTTTAGGTAAAACTGCTGGAAAATTTTCAAGTAGAGGAGTTTGCCTTTTGAAAATGCATTTTCACAGAAATGAAGTATTTTACAGAAATGCTAACACTAGTGCAGTAGTTTGAAGGGAAATAAAGGTACTCAAAGCAACACTCCATGTTTTGTCATGATACTACTAAAAGTTTCATTCAAAAAGTATAAAATACATTAATTTAAATTTCTATTTTTAATAGTTTTGTTACATTAATATATGCTTAATATTAGTATATTGAAAAAGGGAAAATAATTAACCAACAAGATGTAATTCAAGGAAGATTTTTTTTTCCTTTCATCAGATAGTAATGATAAATGACATTCTATCCCTGTGTGGAAGTGCAAGAATAAGTGCACCAGATCTCAGTAACCAAATTTCAGCACCCCTCAGTTTATATATGACATTTCTTGTGAGGAGTGAGAGTTTACTTGGGAAGAAGCTGGTCTAGATAGCCTACCAAATAGACAAAATTACTTTTTTTTATATAGACAGAAAGACTTAGTCTATAATAGACAAGATATGATCCACACATATATTGGAAGTACTTGGTTGATTGTACTACTTGGTAAAGATTTTTTTCTTGTATCATAGCATGTTTGAGGTCAGACACCCTTTGAAGTTGTCCATAATGCATGTTCAGGAGGAATTATCCTTTTTGACAAAAGCACAGGCTATAACTTTTTGTTCCCAAAATATAACTTGTTCTTTTTATTCCAGGAAAAGTATGTGCTTCATGTGCATATGGTAGGCATATTGCTGTATCTATGAATACCTTTGAATTACTAAAATAATTGTCTTCAATTAAATGTCTTCAGTTAAATTTTCTTTAATAAAGAATGTGTCAATTATAACATTTTTTAAAATGGGTATTTAATTTGACTAATTGACAGCTGGCTATACTAATTGTGATTTGATCTGTGTTTTGTTCTGTCTCTAAAGGAACCAAGACCTCAATAACCTCAGCAAAGCGATTCCAAGTTCTTTCACAAGTGACAAAGAGTAAGTGTTCAAAGTTCCTCAGGCCCTACTTTTCTAAGGCAGTGAGTAGTTTGCAACTATGAGAATGTCAGGAAATGTAATGTTGATAATCTGTAAAATATTTATAGATTAATAAATAGCATTCCTTATACAGAAAGATGAATATAGAAATACAGATTAATTCACTGGCATGTGCACTGTCAGCTGAACCAGTACTACCTATGCTAAACTCCATATCTGCCTCACGTTTCCACAATTAAACTATCACTGAAATACTTTGATATGGTTAGAGAAGGGGCAGTAAGCAAAATATTGTAGAACTCAGGGATGATGTGTTGCCCAGCAAGGTGTAACAAAGCATTTCTCAGCAAGGAAAGTCATCCATAAAGAAAGAAAGCTTGAATTTTCTTTTTTGAACAGTGTGTCAATTCAATGAGTTTCAAGCCAAGTTTCTGGAGGTCTGCAAACAGCCCTTCAGCACAGAGAAGGGGAGGAACTGGTAGAGTACTGTGCTAGTGATAGCTGTGCAATATTTCTCACATTGACCACTGATGCACTACAAATAAATTTCAAGAACCATGTCCTAAACATCCTAAACAGTGGCAGCAGATAAATGTTGCCTACCTGTGATCATCTATTTTACAGTAGACAATCTTACATATATGCACACACAGGTATACATACAGATATACATTTAGCTCTAAACTCCAAGTTGGGTATCTTTTTCTTTTTTTTTTTTTCTTTTTAATGTTAATTCACAGAGAATTTGTTAGGATAGAGTCTAAGGCTTTGAAACACTACTGAATTTTAGTAATATCCAAAGTTTTATGCCTATCATGAATTGAAGAGACCAAATTAGGAGTTTCACAGTGCTGACTTGGCCTTCTGTTTTACTCTCTACTTCTACCCAAAGAGAACCATGAGGTTTTTCCTACAGTATTTTCATAAGTCATTACATTCTTGAATTTGTTGAACCATTTTAAAATAGTAAAGAAAATAGAAAAAAACCTTGCCTCTAATTTAATTGC
This sequence comes from Passer domesticus, assembly GCF_036417665.1. Taxonomy (NCBI): domain Eukaryota; kingdom Metazoa; phylum Chordata; class Aves; order Passeriformes; family Passeridae; genus Passer; species Passer domesticus. The sequence continues at coordinate 49,869,763 of NC_087475.1, read as the reverse complement.
ATTTAGAAATCAAAGAAAATATATCCTTATGTGTAAAATATGTGAGTGTTCAGAAACCAACATTTTCAATATAAATACAGACATGATCAGTGCTTTAATTGTTAACCATAATGACACACAGAGGTAATTTCTTGTCATTCCAAGAGTGAAATTTTGGACACGTGGCCATATATTTAGGTTTTATCTTCAGAAGCTGAAGTTTCTTAACTAAAATAAAAATTCATTTCTGCAAATAAATGATGCAAACATGGATTAAGCTGCTTGGAACCTGTAAATTAATTACAAATTCTTTGAAAGTTCATGTTTCTTCTTCACTGTCTTCATTGGCAAAGAACAATCTTAAACTATGGAATTAAGACCATTTTAAGAAGCATTTTTATTTTCTTGGATGTACTCGATAATAATTTTTATAAATAAATAAATAGTACAGAACTTTACCTTGCTAAAGGAACATTACAAACATATTTTCTTGAAAAACATTAGTGTTTTCAAAATTTTAACATAAAATTAACTAAAAGTTTACTTTTTTTCTTTTAAATGTGTGCATAGATATATTTCTTTGTTTTATCACACTTTATCCCTTCCTAGATAGTGGCAATACTTAACAGTTTTATTTGGGGTTTTTTTCCAGAGGAAAAGACCTTTCAGATTTGACTGAAAAAAATACTGCTGATCAGAAAAATAAGAGGTAAGCCTGTCATAATCTACCTCTTATATACTATCAAATATTTATGGTGGATTGCGTATTGGTATTAATAGATTCTGTTCAGTAAAATTAATTAGATTTTGATTTGTTTTCAAATGAGGACAACAGTGACCTTTCTTCAAACTTAATTTGTCAGTGGGTAATATTTTTATTAGAGAGCATTTAATATCCAATATGAATGTAAAATTAAATTTTATATACCTCACATATGTTAATATGTCAGTTACCCAGTTAAAATGACAGAGCCACAGTCAGTTTGGAAGATGTAGGCAGGACCTTCACTGGTAGCGTGGCACCACAATGTGACACAGTGGCCACGAGCTGAAACACCAGACATTCTGACTGGCTGTATGGATGGCTGTCCAACACTGGAGCAGCTTGGAGAGGTTGTGCCATCTCTCTCCTTGCAGGATTTCAAGACAAATACTTGAGCAGCCTGGTCTGGCCTCAGTGCTGTCCCTGCTTTGAGCAGAAGGTTGGACCAGAGAAGTCCTGAAGTCCCTGAACTCCAACCTGAATTATCCTGCAATACTATAATGGACTTGACATTTCTGAGCCATTTGGAATTCTTTTGCACTGTCACAGTGGAAAGAAACTGAAAAATATCGAAGCCTGAACAGATAACTTACTTGTAGTCAGTCTTACCTGGGAATGCATACAGGTTTTTTTTCTTCTTCAACATAAATAATTTAGTCCATTTAATATGTTTAGATTAACGAAAATACTTCTATTAATTCTGAGGTCTTTCTCACTTTCAGAGATGAGAACCTTGGGGATCACACTGAAGTAAAGCCTGCTGATGACCAAAGTAAAAAGCGGTGAGAATCAATGCATAATTCCCTCTAAAGTTTAATGATCAAATATCAAGACTTGTAGCTGTTTAGTAGTACCAGCTTTCTTTTACAAACAAAGAGAATTTGCCCAGTGTAAGATATCTGTATTATTTCTAAAATTTGCCTGATTAACCAAATATAACAATAAAGCTTTATGTATTTTGATAAGCAATGAGTCAAATCTATAATCTCTTGTGGAGAATGAAAATGACTAGTGACAAGATCCTCCTAAGTATTTTTTGTGCTTTTCTAAGTGTTCTGTGAATTCAGCTGCTGGCATATCAAATACAAGAAAATGCATTCCTAGTATAAAAGCTTTACTGCTACTGGATTCCATTATTTACAAAATATAGGATCCATTTTGGACAATTAAAGTGAGGTTAGCAGTATGTTTTTAGGTACCATTCTAATGTGTAGAATGATACCTGAAAAAACACCTAGAATGGTGTCTTTTTTGAGTCTTCCATTTAGTTGTACATCCACATGAAGAGGGAGAATGTAGTTATCTGTATAGATAGGCAGTTTTTCTGTTTTTTAATAGAAAATATTTTTATCCCAGCAGTTCCAATCAACAGTCTGACCAGGGAAGCACATACTGAGCATCTCCAGTGAATGAGTTTCTCTTTCAGTTCTGACAGGAGCCTGCCCCATCAGGAGTCGGGCACAAAGGAGGTGCTGCTTCCTGCAGCCCCGCTCTGCATATAAAGCACCACAAGCACTGAGTGAGGGTCGTTCAGCAGAGCCTCTGTCCTTGGCAAGCTCACTGAAATAATCAAGTTGCAGCCCACACATCCAGAGTTAAGGCAGATAATGATCACGTTGTTCCAGAATATAACCTCTAGCAGAACCAAACAAGAGCACCCTTTGTCTGCGCTGCTTTGTAAAACAATCAGAAACATTATTAGCACTTATTCCTGATATCCCATAATTTGTATGACAAGGTCTATTTTTATGTTTGCCTGTCATGTTTTGCGGCAGGGAAAACTGCAGGAGGAGGTTTCCCTTGCTTGAATCATAGTCCTGCTTTTTGAAATTAGTCTATGTATCTATGCTTATTTGGTAATTTCTAATTAAAACATAACTATACTATATCCAAAAAAAGAGAAAATTTGGAACTAAAATATCTTTGAGGAAACTAGAGTTCAATTAAAGTTAGATGAAGTTTCCAATATGAATATATATGAATATATCAGCATAAAGGAGGACTAAAAATTATTGGTCAGTGACTATATTATTTTTCACCAGCAATGATTTAACCAAAATAACCAAATTGCTTTTACCTGCTTTTTCTAGTCCAAGATTCTGCATTCATGATTGTAAGAGTAAATTAAGACTGTGTAGCTGAAAAAGATTTCTAAAAATTTCTTATTTTCTTGTTGTGTGGTTTCTTTTTTTAATTTTAGGATAATTGAGAAAGCATATGAAAATCCTCCAAGGTCTCCAAATAATCTCCCAGAAATAAACAACTCTAGAGACAGTGAACGAAAGACCAGGTACTGTGGAAAATTAATTGGGTACTGTAATGGCTAAAGTGTTATTTCTTGAAAAATAAATCATAAAAAGCTTTTATATGCAAGAAATTTCAAGAACGCTTAGAAAGCTCTCATTGGTCTCTGGAATCATGACAGTCCCTTCCCAAATCTGCTTCCAGAATCCCAGGCAAAGAAGGTCACAAATCCTATCTCTAGTGTACAGAGTGAGGAGGACAAGACATACCCTGTGTAGCTCTAGAGAGATAATTGACACATAAAATTTAGGAGGGCAGCTAAACCTGAAGTCTTATCTAATCAATAGAGGAAAGGCATTTCCTGAATGCTCTTATTTCTTATGAGCTTTTTTCTTTATGAGACTGTGAGGAAGACATTACACTCTTCCCTTAAAGTGCCTTTTTAACTTCCTAAACCTATATGGGATGAATCTGAACCCACGTATCATCAACCCAATCACTGACACTGTGGCTTAGGATTCTGACTTTTTGACCAAGAACAAACTACTTTAAAAAACATTTATCTTGCAGTATTCATGCTCTAGCTGGATTCTGCCTCTACAAACCCACATATTGCAAACCTGAGTGAAAAATGTGATGTAAGGATTTTTAAGAGAACTAGCCATATACCATGTCTATTGGTATCAGGAAATAATTGAAATAAAAGGATATGTTATCTTGTTGTTCATGGTCAAAATTATTTTCCCAAAATATGACAACAAAAAGTATTATATAGTTCAAGTATAGTTCTTGAATGAAAGACCTTTTTGGACTAAGAAAGCCTCTTTTCAGTATCAATCCACCCATCTATACAGATTAATGACTTATGTAGGAAGGACTGTTTAAAGACATAACCTATAGGTTTGTATTGCTGTATAACAGTTGCAAACTGCCTGAGCCAGGGCTGATGACTCAGCGGGGGAGGAGAAATCTCTTGAGCCTTACTGACAGGGAAAGTAAAGGTCACAGTCTGATACTTAATAGGAATTATGGACAATGTCCCCGTCCTTAACCTTATGCACACCTGATCCTTGCTGTGGATATGAATGGGCACAGGATCTTTAGTCACTCATATTCTTACATCTGCAGTTGGAATACAGTTGAAATCTGTGTATTCTGAAAATTCTGCATAACCTTGAAGGACAAACCCATAAATTGGATGAGAATAAAAGCAAAGTTGAACAGCCTACAATTTAAGATTAAAAATTAATATTCAAGGGAAAAATTAATTAGTATTTTTCAGAATTTTGTGCACATACAGTTGTAATATGCTGATTATCTTTGAAATTAAAATAGAGAACAGTAGTAGAAGAATGACAGGGCAACGAATGTGCTACAATATGCAACATTACCTTACACTTGATAGACTTTACACCCTGTATCTGAAACTCTAATCCCATTTTAATTCATGAAAACTTATTAAATGAATGGTCTTTGTAGGTTGTTCTCTCAGGTTTTATGCAATAGGTTCTACAGAGTATTTTTGTTGAGTAGTTTGCTGTATGAACAAGTCACACCATAGCAAGTGAAGGAGTGACTGATCTGAACTGAAAGAAGGGACGTGATCAGATGCACAATTCTCAGGCTACACTGGGACTCAGTTTTCACTTGGTGTCTCATCAAGCTGTCAGACTGTGCATTTATTTAAATGTTCTGAGTTTCCTTACACTTTCAGTTGACAAGGTTAGAAACTGATGCTTTGGAAATATTTTTGCTGTAGCTTCAGTGTTTTTTTGTTTTATACACTCCAGTTGTGGTTTTCTACATAAGCTGAAGTTATATATATTGTTGTGTATTTCAACCATAATACTCCAGTCAATTAGTAAAATCCAAGGGATAATGTTCTCTAAACTAGGAGACTTGAGGAAAAGTATTTTTCTTTATACAACTTCCTGTAAGATAATGTTACTTTCAGGCATGCAGCATGTAAATATCCATATTTGTTGAGTGCCCAATGCACAGTACTCACTTTGCCCAAGATTCCACAGTTGAATATGAGTTAGATAGAAGATTTGGGAAAAAACAAGCTTAACAACAAAAATAACAAGCACAGGCTCATACTTTACAGGAACAAAGAAACCATATTCCTTTGCCACTTTTCACTGTAGCAAGAAACTTTAGGCAACTGCATTACCAATATACTCCACCCTGTGATATGTGTTGTGCACATTCTTGGTCAAGAGAATTTCTCAGTCAGAAAAACTCTTTCAAAAGGTGATCACTTAGCTTTAGTTTGCATTCCTACTTAGTAAGCTTACTTTCATCTCACCTGAAATGTAAATGGAGTACTGGGCATTCACGTGAGGAGATAATTCCTCTGTGGTGAGCAAACCTAGTTTTGTTACAGTCTGATTAAATAACAAGCCTCTTGTTATTTCTGGGTTATGATCTATGAAATATAAATAAAACATTTATCATTTTGGCTTATCAGTAACTGCAACTTAAATACATTTCTGGTGCTGCACAGAAATCAAATAAGACATGTACTTTACAAAATACAGATGTGTAGAAAAGATTATCTGAGGTTCAAAACACCTTACACACACATGATATCAATCTGTTGTATTTCCTGGAAAAAAAACAACATTTGGTAAATACACATGATTATAAACAATTGCTCCTAACATTGCAGAACACTATTCAAGAGTGATGTGAAACATGTAATAATTACTATATACCTTAAGAATTTCTGGAGAATAGGATAAATAAATCAATTCAGAAATCTTCAAAACACATTTGGCAAGATTACTTCTTCAAGTGTCACATACATGTTCATCCCTTCTATGGAAACAAAGCTGACATTTATGTAACTTGGAAATGGGACTGTTAAAAGTGGAAGATTTAACTTCCCTGATAATTAAATTCAGTATATTACTTTCTACTCATATAAGGAACAATACAGTTACTGTAGTGAACACAAATCATACACTGAGAAGCCTGTATTACAAATTCTAGGGACATATTGTAATTTTGTTTGGCTGTTTGACAGCTTTTTGAAGACAAATGAAAGAAGAGGAAAATGAAAAAATGTAGTCTGCCACCATTTTCTGATAGGTATCATTTAGGCTGAGATAACAGCACAGGAAACCCAATACCGTTATGTAAATTTTGCTCAATGGGCTCCTGGATTTAATTTTGAAGTGCTGAAGAATCATTCAAAAATAGAACAGTCTAAGGACACTATATTACAAATATTACTATATTACTAATTTACATTTTTATTTGATATATTATTCTTGATGGTTGTGAAAAAAAAAACCAAAAAGAACTCATGACCAAGTATGGCTTTTTTTGCAAGCATGTTGTCTTAGTTTATTTTGCATATAATCATCAATGTAGTGAAGCCTTTAAAAATGTAGTACTGTTTAGTGATAGCTATGTACTTTCTGCTTCACAGCAAATCATCATTTGGTGCCTATGAAGAAAACATAACTGGAAATACTATCAAAACTGTTTATTCTACTTCTGATCGGTAAGTACACATTAATAACATCGTAGAGTACCAGAGGACACAGACATTTACATAAGCATTCAAGTCTTCAGACAAAAGAGAGCCCTGGAAGTCACCATCATGAGACAGCTTTTCATACAAAGCTCTCTTTCAGTGAGATCTTGCCATCAAATCATTACCACAGTTCAGCAGCCTAATATTATGTTAGGCTTGTCACAGCTGACATTTGAAAATATCTATAGAAACAAGAGCCAGTGCCTTAAGTGACAGAGTTGGCTTTGTGATTCTGTAGGTTTCTATCACAGGCAGCTGCTTACTCTGCAAAATTTCCTTCCTTTATGAGAATGGTAATGACCAAATTTATGTACAATTGTGGAGGAATAGGTTCACACGACAATGCTGTTGAAAACTATCTTTTCACACCAGTAAGACATTCCCAAATATAAGCAGGATATTTGCTCAATCTGTAATAACTTACCTCATGGGGGAAAAGAAGTTAAAAGTGCTCACTATTTTCAATTCCATTTGGACAGCCCTACTACCTGGAAATACCTAATCAGAAAAACTTGTATCCTTTCCAACATAAGGATAAGGAACTCTGGGGATGATTAAATATATTAGTACAGCAGTTTGTCATAACAGGCAAGGAGCAAGAGCCATTGATTTAGTAATGCTAAACCGACACCAATAGCTGTATCTAGACAAATTACAGAGTGATGTCACATACGAGTGCAGCAAGAGCTGAGACAATTTTTTAAAATGTTATTGTCACAAATACCTTGTAGGCTGTTCATACATGAATTTGCTATAATTGCCATGAAGGTATGAGTTCTGTCCATAGCGCAGAAAATCGAAAAGGTTTTCAGGAACCTCTGCACCACAGAGAATTCTGTGAACCAGACTGATCAAATTATGGCAGTCTGAATTCAACTACCAGTTTACTTTTGAGATTTAAACATTAAAATAATTCCTCTCCGCCTTATCCCTGTCTAGTATACATGCTCCTAACCATTCAGCAGCTTAATTCAGTTCACCAGAGAAGACTATTCTATCTACTAAGGTGTTTTTGCTACTTGACAATTATGCTCAGCAATTTGCCCATCATAGGAGCACATGTATGACACCTGTCAACTGGAATGGAGAGAATACACAAATAATATTTTTCCATTATGGCCATTGTACAGTATACAAATGTCTTTCCCACACAGTGTGCTAACCTTATCAATTTTCTGCTTGAGATTTCAATGGCAGCTCTTTTTCTGACAGCTGATGTTATATTATATACACAGGAGTATAATTGGAAAAGATATATGTACATACTGCAGGAAGCCCTTGGGCATAGATGCCAAAATGATCTTGGATGCCTTGCAAATTTACTGTCATTCGACTTGCTTCAAGGTAAGAAGATTTCACCTGCTATCAAGAAATGAAATTTGATTGTAATACCTGCATTATAGTACACATATAATACAAGATTATTTAGGCCTTAGGCCTTCTCCACCTGTGAGAATAAGACGTCTTGAGACTGGAGGAGAAGATTAATGTTGGAAATACTAATCTCTCTGTTTCCCTCTCTTCCCTACACAATCTCTTCCTTTTTCTTTCAATCTCCCTCTCTCCTTCTCCCTCTACTCTCCTCTTTGCCTCTCCTCCCTTGCAACCATAAGCAGGATAAAGGATGCAGCTGAATGTATTCTTAAAGTCCTACATGTTTATAAGCCTTCAAGTCTGATACAGTGAATTATATCAACTTACACTTTCTTCATGTTGTGAAATTCTATTCAGTTTTTATGAAGTTTTTTAGGTGTTCTTGATTGACATCTAAAACAGTCTTAATTATTAAAAAGTATGATTTTTTTTTTCCTATTTCCATTAAGAATGAAAGCACAGAAGAAATATCTCTTTTGTTTGTAAGTCCAAATCCTGGGCCTCAGCCTAAAATTCACTCTTAAACTTTTCTCAGGGCATGCCAGGCAGTGCTCAGTCCCATAGTCTGTTTTCTTTCTCCCTCATTTGTCTTATTTCTGCTTGCATCTACACACAGAGTTTGTTGTTCTAACAAAAAATACTCAGCAAAGTCACTGCATTAACATACCTCATATTATTGCCCAGTCCTGCACAGCTTTTACTTCTGCTTCTGACAGCAGTTCTTGTCCCTATTTACTACATGAAAAGTAACACAAATCAGAATACAGCAGTAAGGTTGCACTTCACATGCATGAAGCTTCATGCGGACTTTCCGAGCTCTCCGAGCTCTCCGAGCACCAGAAAGGCATTTTCTTCCATGGGAAATACTATGTGATATGTCCTCAATACTATTATTGCTCTGCTTCCATTCTTTTTAGACAGATCAACCCACATAAAGAAGATTGGGCTTTTCATTAGGAGTATTAACATGTTAGTAGTGGCTGAATTATCTGTTAAATACTTACATTTCTTTTTTAAACTATCTTTTTTTGTTACCTACTATCAAATGGGGACCTGTCTGGCCAGGAATGTTCAGCTTAATTTTTGTATAACTACAAACTTATGAAAGCATTGGCAAAAAAAATTAAACAATTGATGAAGGTCTGTGGTTCATGCTTGTAGGTATGTATTTAGCTAAGTAGTGCAATTTCTTATAATTAATATTAATTTAGCTCCTAACAAATACCCTGTATCCATTAGAGATTTGCATATAGCAGACAGCAGTACACCATCTTCATATCCTTGTAAAGGTATATACCAAAAGTACATTAATTAAAGGACTCAAATTTTAGATTTTTTTCCTCTGTGTAAAAATTCTAGCTAATATTGGTGATTAGAACTTTGAACACATGGCCACCCTTTTGCTGATTTAAACAAAGAAATATAAAATCAGTGAAGACAGCAGATTGTTTTAATAGCACCTTAATACTAATGCTGATTTTCGCTTATCAGTGGATAAAATATCCAAAGAAACCAGAATTTAGTATTCTTTAATCAGATTTGAATAAATAAATAAAATTATCTGGGTATCAAGATCCTAGTTTCTGTATCAAATTACCATGCTTCTTGATCCACTGTAGGCTTTCCCTGTGGTCTTGGTAAGTCAGCCTCTGTGTGTGTCTGTGCATTTTCATATGTGAAACATGAGCAATGTTTCTCTATATCAAAAAAATTAACTTTTTTTGAGACATTTGTGAAAGCAGTGTCCAGATACTGCAAGAATGGGAAACATAGTTAACTGTTAAGATGAAGTGTCATATTTTGAAAAAGCAAGTCTAGATTCTTTGAGATCTACTTGAGTTAGATGATTATATGTGATCATTTTCCATTTATTCAGTGAAGAAAGAAAAGGATCTCAAAATGGTGATTCATCTTATTGTAGGATAAAGCCTAAGCTAAGACATAGAAAGTAAAAGTGCCTTTTGGAAAGTGAAAGCGCCTTTTGGAGAAAGGACAGTGTTGTTGAATGTAATGAGTACCTAGGCAACTAGTTGAGATACTGGTATCTGATTTTTAGATATCTAAAAGAGACATAG